>NC_136520.1:67634374-67644374 GCF_053919585.1 Euprymna scolopes
ATATATCTATAATATAAAACTAAACATCTGTGTGTGTGTCTGGTCATGAATAGGCTCCTGTATGGTTGACTTTTATAGAAAACTGATCACATATCAATGATAGAAGATGTATCGAGACACAGGAATGGGTATGTATGATCTTGCATAATGATGATTCATTAAAATTGTGGGGTCTGAGAACGCGCCTGATGAGTACGCTTTAGTAATGAGAATGATAATAAAGATTAAAATAAAAATAAAAATAAAAATAATATTACCAATAGCTGTGATAAAAGTAATGTCCATGTTAATGGTAATAACGATGAAAATGAAAATAATGGTAATGGTTATGGCAGCAATGGCAGTGATAATAACGGGGATAATAATAATAACAGCAACTATAATGATGAAATATAATAATAATAATAAAAATAATAATAATAATCGCGGTAAAAAAAACAACAACGATAATAATAATAAGATTAATAATAGTGATAACAATACTACTACCACTACCTCTACCTACACCACCACTACTACTGCTACTACTAATAATAATAATGTTAATAAACAATGCCTATAAACGGTTTTGTAAAACATGCACAAAATAATGACGTCACCAATTTTAGTGACAATAAGCCTCCCCAAGATACCAGTTCTCTTGGCATTTATCCAGCGGGGGTCTGTTCAGCACCCTCTCCTTGGTCTTTCCATCCTCCTTGAGCCTTCTTGGCTATTTGGCATCATTCTTTTGGGGACAGTGATTGGGTAATGGAAATGGGAATAGAGAACTTAGAGATATGCTGCTTCGATGTTCTTGGTTCCATGTAACGCTTCTTCGTGTTTTGTTTCTGCAGTAGCTCATCTGGCCGGCGCATGTGGCTCATGTATTAGTCTTCGCATTCAAGGGTTTTCCTTAATAATAAAACTGTTTTCATTATTGTTATCCGTTGTATCTTTTCAGCCATTCCTCTGATTCCAATTTCTCCCATTCTCTTCTAAAAGTTTTTCCGAATTGTTCCTAGTGCTCCTACTATTATAGGTATTATCTTGATTTTTTTTCATCATCCATATCCCTTTCAGCTCTCTGGCTAGCTCTGTGTATTTGCTCCGTTTCTCATTTTCTTTGATATTTATTCTGTGGTCCACTACGATTTGGCAGAACATTTCTTTCATGTAAACTGAGAAACTGAATTCCTAATAACTGCAGCACAAGAAAACTCAATAAGAACCAAGCACATCAAAGCAAAGATCAACAAAACACAAGAAAACAGCAACTGCAGACTCTGTGGACAAAGAGATGAACCGATAAACCATATAGTAAGTGAATGCAGCAAGCTAGCCCAAAAGATATACAAGAACAGACCCGACCAAGTGGGAATGGCAGTACATTGAGAATTGTGCAAACAACTGCATCGGGTCTGTTCTTGTATATTTTTTGGGCTAGCTTGCTGCATTCACTTACTATATGGTTTATCGTTTCATCTCTTTGTCCACAGAGTCTGCATTTGCTGTTTTCTTGTGTTTTGTTGATCTTTGCTTTGATGTGCTTGGTTCTTATCGAGTTTTCTTGTGCTGCAGTTATTAGGAATTCAGTTTCTCAGTTTACATGTCCTTTTTGCATCCATGTGCAAGTTTTTCTTTGTTAATCTCATCTTTTGTCATCCTTATGAATATTCCATGTAGTTGTTTCATTTGCACTCACTAGATGAATGTACAAAATGTATAACGATTTTTTCCCTTTTTTGGCCACTTAAAATCAGCAACATATTTGCAACATAAACAAGACAATTTTCAAACCCTTCAGGACATTTTTAAGAGATTTTCCATATTCTCAAGTTTTCTTGGTAATAATAAAAATAAGGCCTTTTCAAGACAATTGTCAAAATTCAAGGACAGCTAGTGGGGTATATGCATATAAGAGATGCCTTTGTGGAATTTCCACAAGTTACGTTAGTTATGCGTTAATTTAGAAAGAAAATGTTGGCTATTTACTTAAGGAATTTATTATATAAAGGAGTGTGTGTGTGTGTGTGTGCGTTTGTGTGTGTGTGTGTGTGCGTGTGTGTCAGCTAGAGAGATATATGGCAGAGGAAACAAGTGAAGCAGGCATGGTTCCCCATGAGTGCACAGTGCACGAAGCATAAAAACATGACTAAGTTCAGCATTTGTCCCCCCCTGTTTAGCCCTAATAGTCCCATGGGGGTGTCAAATCCTGGTGAAAATGAACAAACGGTGCAGTTTTAGGTCTTAACATATGTAAATTTTTGTTTTGCACCATGCAAAAAAAAGAAATGACTAAGTCCATCATTTGCACTCCGCCCATTTAGCTCCAAAAGTCCCCAAAGCCTTAACATATTTAAATTTTAGTTCAGAACCATGCAAAACTGCTAAATATACACAGAAAATTTTGGACAAATATGGTAAAATAGTCCCAAAAATGGAGTGTTTTTATTGGCCCTAAAAGAGCCCCTGGGGCACATCCAAGTGTTATCGCGATGTATAGACAAACAAAATTGTATAGAAATTAGTTAGTTACAACTTTTCAGAAAGTTTTTAAAAAATCCAAGACATCAATTTTTTTAATAAGCACGAAAGTGTCACTTTTATCCATTTTAATCGAAAAGGCACCCCTGGGAGGCGGGGAGCAACCAAAGTTTTCCTGGAAAATCCGTTCTGTTATATTTTTACTCATATCATGTTTAATGTTTGTGCAAAATTTTTAAACATTCCAAGGCGTAGTTATTGAGAAAAGTGTGAACAGACGAACGGACGAACAGACAAGGGTGAATTTACAGGTCCACACTCCTTTTGTCAGGGAACCAAAAGGGAGCTGGGGAGAGGGAGGGAGAAAGGAAAGATAGAGAGATGTAGAGAGATACGAGTTTTAATAGAAACAGGTAACACCTTTGTTTCGGTTAATAAAACA
Organism: Euprymna scolopes; assembly: GCF_053919585.1. Taxonomy (NCBI): domain Eukaryota; kingdom Metazoa; phylum Mollusca; class Cephalopoda; order Sepiida; family Sepiolidae; genus Euprymna; species Euprymna scolopes. The sequence continues at coordinate 67,637,283 of NC_136520.1, forward strand.
GACGAAAAGCACAAAGTAATAATTTTAACTTAGTAATATACAATTATTTTATTTGACCAATCAACATTCCATTTGTTTTTTAATTCAATTCATTATATAACCAGTATCATTTATGGACATCAGAACGTTTCTTAACCACACACAGATAAAAGTTATTGGCAGTTATTTTCTTTTTCATTTTTAATATATTAGTTTTCTGAAGTCACGTCGTGGTTGGAGGACCAACCTGGGGTGTTCTACGAAAACGGTCTCCAGAGCTGCATCAAACGATGGGAGAAATGCATAAATCTGGGTGGTTCCTATGTAGAGAAAGACTAATAACTGTGCCAAGTTTCGTTGCTCTACTGCTATAGGAAGTGGGTCAGGGGCATTACTTATTGCACGCCCCTCATACAATTTCATTTATTGTTTGTGTGTTTATTACTTATTATTTATTACTGATAAACGTTTCTGTTACTAATCGTTTACTTTTACGTTTTCTGCTACGAGTACTTACATATACGTGCGTGGGTGTGTATGCTTTTACGTATGTTACGTGCAGTTCACTGTTATATGTGGGTGTGTGTTCTTATCCTTACACCATTTCTTGCCTTGGAAGGTTTCCGAGACGTGTATGCACAATGTAATGTAAACATACCTGCTTGCCTTGGCCAGCGGATGATATCTTCTTGGACACTGGTCTCCATCTTGCTGGGGAGTGGAACTACTGCAGACAGATTCATTAATGAACAACAAGATGGGATTTGAAGTTTCAATCTTTTATTCAAGGCGGGCCTATCATCTCGGACACTGATTGTCAGGAGGGACCCAATTTCCCGTCTGCTTCATCTGCTGCCTAAAACCACTCTCCATATGTGGTTGTCAACCAGAAGCCTACGACCACAATCCCGTGACACCCCTAATTTTCCGGTGCAGTCTATCTAGATCGTTAAAGGTGACTTGGTCTGATGCCTGTCAAACCTAACCTTTTCTAACTCTGCTAAATCGCTGATAGGAAACAAAATATGCTTATATAACTTTCTATTTCTAAAACTACCTATATAGCATTTAATCTGGGATTCCCAATGCTACACAAGACTCAAATAAGAAATAGCACGGAAATAAAGCTCATAAATTATATATTGGAGTGTTAACATGTAAACACAAATTAATTTAAAGCATATATTCATTAAAAAGAATACTTAACATTTTTAGTTAGCATTTTTTTAAATTCCCCCTGGGCAACGCCGGGAAACGGTACTTGCTAGGTAATTATTAAAGTTGTAAAATTTTATTTTCTGAGTTAAAAAAAAACAAAAAAACTACCAGATCAATTTTTGGAATATGATATTTTTGATATGTGATAGACCCGTGCATCAAGGCATTTTAATTTTTTTTTTTAATAGGTTGAATTCAAAATAATCAGCAAGACAATTGATATATAGAAATTTTAAATCTTCTCTGATCCATTTGGGTGGAATACACAAATACGGGGCAATAAAAAAATAATAAAACTGTTAGAAATAAAAAAGGAATTCATCCCCCCCGCGTAAAAAATTCATGTATGACCGCTTTTGTTGTTATTGTTGTAGCCCAGCCACCAACCTCCTCATGTTAAAAACGGCTTTCGACATGGACACCCCCAACCTTCCTATGTTAAGAACGGCTTTCGGAATAGACACACAATTTTGTGAGTGGGAATGTGTTTGTCAAAACATTTGCTCGAAATGTAACTTTGATAATCACGGTCAGAATTTCGCGTGTAAATACTATGAATGGAAAAAAAAAATTGGTAGTTGCAGTGTCGGTCGGCCTGTGTGTACTAATCTGGTGGGCAGGATATAGTTCAGGGTATGGTATTTATGTTGGCAAGACTGGAGTTTAGGTGGCAAAATACTCTTGAACCCTCTGCCACTTAAAAAAAAACTAAATTCCTGTAGTCACCATGTCAACATGTAAATGTTATTAAAAAAAGGAACACTCTAAACAACGTTTTCTTTAAATAATAAACAATCATTATTTATTTTAAACAACATATAAAGAATTATGTTTGTATTATAAACAATGTAGCGTCTACCCGGGAATTTATTTTGTCAGGACATTTGAACATTTCACCGTTTCCGGAGAGCTCCGAAAAAAAGACAAAAAAGTCGTGGCGCCAAATTTCAAAGACTCTCTCGACCTCTTTTTTGCTCGGCACCCGAAAAGTTAAGACGCGTTACTGTCACGCTCCGTCGCTTGTGCACAACACATCCTGTGCCGATTCCCATTGATGAAACAACACACAAAAAGAAAGAAAAACATTCTTATCCTTCCTCCAGCTCCTTACTCGAGGCATTTCCTAAAAAAATTAATTTCCAACGTAACGTCAAAAAACATTGAACCAGTCAAGAAGGATTTCTTTTCTTTATCTTCGGACTAAAAAATAACACGAGTGAGATATTCCAGGCAAATAAATTCACATCTATTACAAAGAGCTAAGTCTGATGATTTGTTTGTTTTTAATTGATTTTTCCAGATGTTTACTTTCGTATAAATGTTTTGAAAAATTAATCGTAAGTGAGCTGTTCGTTGCTTTTGCCCAGCGAGCACCTCGCTTCACTGGTGACCCCTCTTCTTCGTCAGACTTTGGCAGAACATGCAAGGAAATGTGGATATTACCTGTAATCACACAAGGGAAAATTCTCAGCGACTACGCGCACACCGAATGACGTACATGGCCACCTTAGCGGCACATCGGTTTTTCTAGGCATGAAGGATCTCACGGAGATTTTCTGTGATCATCGTTCTCTTCAACGCGTTCCCCACGATGGACAGTGAGGCGCTTCCTTCAACGACGGCTACTCAGGCTATTTTGAGGATTCCTCCTTTTTGGACGCACGATCCAACATTATGGTTCGCACACGTAGAGGCCCAGTTCTACACGCAAAGGATTCTGAGCGATGTGACGAAATTCAACCACGTGGTGGCCGCATTAACGCATGAAGTAATGGTGGAGGTTCGCGACTTGATAATTGCACCCCCTGGATCGATCAGCTACGATTATTTCAAATCGGAATTGATTCGTAGGACAACCGATTCACAGCAAAGAGCCTTCGTCAACTTTTCGTAGAAGTTACTCAGACACGATGTCACTCATCATATCCAAACAAGGGGACCGCCTGTGAGCGCGCGCTCGCGCAGACTTAAACCCCATCGTTTAAGGGCGGCTAAACAAGAATTTCAGCACATGTTGGATTTAGGCATTATTCGACCCTCTAATAGCAACTGGTCATCGCCACTCCACATGGTGTCAAAAAAATCAGCCGGCAAATGGCGCCCTTGTGGGGATTACCGCGCACTTAACAGTCGCACTACTCCGGACAATTACCCTATTCCACATTTGCAAGACTTTTCTAACTCGCTTCATGGAAAAACAGTGTTCTCCAAAATCGACCTTGTTCGCGCGTACAACCAGATTCCCGTACACCCAGAGGATGTTTCTAAGACTGCGATCACAACTCCTTTCGGCCTTTTCGAATTCTTGCGCATGCCCTTTGGATTACGTAATGCAGGGCAATCTTTTCAACGCTTTATCGACGCAGTTTTGCGAGGACTACCGTTCGTCTATGCATATATCGACGATCTCCTCGTGGCAAGTGCATCGGAACGTGAACACTTACAGCATCTGCAGCAGTTATTTCACAGATTGACAGATTATGGCGTTATTATTAACCCCCAAAAATGTGAGTTTGAAGTTTTCTCACTTTCGTTTCTCGGCCATTTAATCGACAAAGAAGGTATCCGTCCCCTTCCAGAGAAAGTCCAATCCATAGTCGATTACCAAGCTCCCACTTCACTTCGTAAACTTCGAGAGTTCCTCGGTTTAATTAATTTCTATCGACGTTTCGTGCCCCATTGTGCTGAAATCGCTCAGCCATTAACCGATGTACTCAGAAATAAAAACAAAAAAAAATGAGACGATTACATTAAGCGGAATTACGTTCTTTCGATAGGGTCAAGCAGGCATTAACAGAAGCGACAATGTTGGTTTTTCCCCGTCTAGATGCATCCCTAGCTTTATCCGTCGATGCATCCGACGTTGGCATTGGAGGTGTACTGCAACAATTAGTGGATAATACTTGGCAACCACTAGCTTTTTTCTCAAGGCGTCTTCAGCACGCTGAAACCAAATACAGCAGCTTCAGCAGGGAACTTTTGGCCGCATACTGCGCAGTTAAACACTTTCGTTATATGTTGGAAGGATCCACTTTCACGCTTTTTACGAATCACAAGCCGTTATCGCATGCTTTGCTTGCCAAGCCCGGAAAACACTCACCCAGGGAAGCTCGCCATTTGGATTTCATATCACAATTTACTGCGGATATCAAGTATATCAGAGGGAAGGAGAACGTAGTTGCAGATGCATTGTCGAGAATGCACATCGATGCCATTCAAGCGATTGACAAGATCGACCTCCACCAGATCGCCATCGACCAACGGGATGACGAAGAACTAAATCGCTTACGTCACTCCAAAAATCTAACTTTCAAGCAAGTCCCAGTACCTTGTTCCAACGAGACAATATGGTGCGATGTTTCGAACGGTCATGAACGCCCCTATGTACCCCTTAAGCATAGGCGAGCTGTCTTCTTTCAATTACACAACTTGTCACATCCTGGCATTCGTTCCACGCAGAAGCTGGTGACTTCTCGTTTCATCTGGACAGCCATTAACCGAGACGTTCACGAATGGACCAAGAGTTGCGTCCCTTGCCAGAAATCGAAAGTACAGAGGTATATTAAAAGTCCCCTTGCTACCTTCGCAACCCCTGAGGCACGATTTCAACACGTTCACATAGATTTAGTGGGTCCACTCCCACATTCGAGAAACTGCACATACTTATTGACTTGCATCGACAGATTCTCTAGATGGCCTGAAGCCATCCCCATCGCAGATATTTCCGCAGAAACTATTGCCCGAGCCCTGGTTACACATTGAATATCGCGTTATGGTATGCCTCACACCATCACAACTGATAGGGGCAGACAATTCGATTCCTATCTTTTTTCTGAGTTGTCTCGCCTACTGGGAATCAGACACATAAGGACTACCTCGTACCACCCGGCGGCAAACGGCGTGATCGAGCGTCTGCACCGTCAGTTGAAAGCAGCTATTAGAGCGCATTCCGACCCTAACAGGTGGACAGAGTACCTCCCCTTCATTCTATTAGGCATCAGATCCACCATAAAAGCAGATATTGGCTTTACGCCTGCCGAAATGATTTACAGGACAACGCTGACTCTTCCTGGACAGATGGTCGCACCGACCACTCCTACACGCATGCCTGACCCAACAAGTTATACCTCTCGTGTGAGGGAATACTTGGCGAAACCTTTTAACGTTGCCCCGAGAACACAGAACACACGCACTCACGTCCCCAAAGACATACAATCGTGGACTCATGTGTTTGTGCGGAACGATAGAGGCACAGCTCGACTGCAAACACCGTATTCCGGGCCCTTTAAGGTATTGAAACGCTACTCAAAGTTTTTCGTTATCGACATTGACGGAAGACGAGATTCAGTCAGTGTTGATCGCCTGAAGAAAGCTATTCTGGATGACGATGTGCTAGCATGCAAACGGACACAAAACACTTCAGTTCAGAACGGAAACTTCTATTCACCAGTAATTACAACTTCTACCAAATCGGGCAGATTAGTGCAACGTCCTCATCGATTTGCTGTGTATACCCAGTGACTTTTCCACTTTCTTTTGTTCGACATACTGTCTAGTAGGGGGGTATGTAGCGTGTACCCGGGAATTTATTTTGTCAGGACATTTGAACATTTCACCGTTTCCGGAGAGCTCCGAAAAAAAAGACAAAAAAGTCGTGGCGCCAAATTTCAAAGACTCTCTCGACCTCTTTTTTGCTCGGCACCCGACAAGTTAAGACGCGTTACTGTCACGCTCCGTCGCTTGTGCGCAACACATCCTGTGCCGATTCCCAATTGATGAAACAACACACAAAAAGAAAGAAAAACATTCTTGGTACTGGTCGCGGTAAGAGTTCCCTGCCGAACACCCTAAAAAAACAATGATTTCTCCCGCGCAGCCGCAAAGGACATGTTTTAGTTGCCATAGTAACAACACTTTTATCGACATTGTTTTACTGTTTATGAATATTGAAATAAAAGACATTACTACACATTTATTAATATCTTTTTTTTTCTTTACTGTTTATGTGTCAATTTTATCGACTTTTTTTTTTTTACTGTTTATGTGTCAATTTTATCGACTTTTTCTTTTCTTATATTGAATATTGAAATAAAAGACATTACTACACATTTATTAATAATATCTTTTTTTTTTTTTTTTTTACTATTTTACTGTTTGTGTCACTTTTATTGACTTTTTCTTTTATGAAATTTATCGGCGGTTCTTGCACTTATGATCCGCGCTATATTTTAAAAAGCCATTCTTAACACGGGGAGGGTGTTTTGTACCTATTCTCTACTTTAACCTTACAATTGAATAAAAAAACATTAAACTTTAAGCTTAGAAATACAATTTAAAATATAGCGCGGATCATAAGTGCACTAGCACTCATTTTCTTATTAATAAATGTTTAGTAATTATTTTTCTTTTAATATTCATAAACAGTAAAAACGTCGTCATTTAAAAAGAAAATGCTATTTAAAAAAGAAAATAACATTGATTAAACGTAAGTAAATTTATTATTCTATCATCATTTTGTGGTAAGTAAATTTCAAGAACCGCCGACAAGTTTTGTGGTAAGTAAATTTCAAGAACCGCCGATAAGTTTCATAAAAGAAAAAGTCGATAAAAGTGACACAAACAGTAAAACAGTAAAAAAAAAAAAAGAAGATATTATCAATAAATGTGTAGTAATGTCTTTTATTTCAATATTCAATATAAGAAAAGAAAAAGTCGATAAAATTTACACATAAACAGTAAAAAAAAAAAAGTCGATAAAATTGACACATAAACAGTAAAGAAAAAAAAAGATATTAATAAATGTGTAGTAATATTTTATTTCAATATTCATAAACATTAACGTTGTCATTTAAAAAGAGTAAAAAAAAAGTTTTAAAAAGTCGATAAAAGTGATTA
>NC_136520.1:67663005-67765505 GCF_053919585.1 Euprymna scolopes
AATAGAACTAATAAAATATGTGCACATTTTCTTACAGTTGTATATATAGTGGCCAGCTTCAGTTGTGCTGCTTTGGGATGAATTTGCCTTAATTTTTTGTCTCGCCAGTTTCAGCATGTATTGATTAAACCTCACGAATATCTCTTGTACTTACCTACAATGCTGTCAAATCTGAATCGCTTTTCACTTGTTCGTATGATCTTCACCTTATAGTGAAAATTATAAGCCATACAAATGTACGATGTTCCCTTTTTGATGATTTCTGAACCAAAACAAAGAACTCATGGCACCCTTTGCAGAAAATCTCAACGTCTTCGGGCTCATATGGGTACAAAGGTTTCTTCTTTCGTTCTTCAATGATGGACAAATGTAACATTTTCTGTAAAAGAAAATGCATGCTGTTATGTGCCCATCCATAAATCACCCCAAATTTGCATTTGATTTGGGGTTCATGCTTTCAATGTCATCCTCTATAAAATCAGGCAAACCAACTGATTCCTTCATTATTAAAGAAATGCGCCCAAAAAATTTAGCATAAAAAATGGGCCCAGAACAATTGAGTATAAAGAATACGCCCTAAACAATTGAGCATAAAAAACGCGCCCAACACAATTGAGCATAAAAACATAGGCCCCAAAACAATTGAGCATAAAAAATAAGGCCCAAAAACAATTGCGCATAAAAATATGCGCCCAAAACCATTGAGCATAAAAAATACGCCCTAAACAATTGAGCATAAAAAACGCGCCCAACACAATTGAGCATAAAAACATAGGCCAAAAACAATTGAGCATATAAAATAAGGCCCAAAACAAATGAGCATTAAAATATGCGCCCAAAAACAATTGAGCATAAAAAAATGGGTCCAAAAACAATTGAGCATAAGAAAATGCGCCCAAAACAATTGAGCATAACGAATGTGCCCAAAAACAATTGAGCATAAACATGCGCACAGTACAATTGAGCATAAAAAGATGCGCTCCAAACCAATTGAGAATAAAAAACGCGCCCCAAACAATCGAGCATAAAAAATGCGCCCAAAACAACTGAGCATAGAAAATGCGCCCAAAACAATTGAGCATAAAAAACGGCCCCAAAACAATTGAGCATAAAAAAATGCGCGCAAAAAAATTGAGCATAAAATTTGGGCCCAAAACAATTGAACATAAAAATATGGGCCCAAACCAATTGAGCATAAAAATATGGGCCCAAAACAATTGAGCATAAAAATGCGCCCAAAACAATTGAGCATAAAAACGGGCCCAAAACAATTGAACATAAAAACTAGCCTAAAACAATTGAGCATAAACACTGTGTCCAAAACAGTTAACCATAACAAAATGCGCCCAAAACAATTGAGACTAACAAAACGCGCCCAAAACACTGGAGCATAAAAAAATGCGTCCGAAACAATTGAGCATAAAAAAACGCGCCACGAGACAATTGAACATATAAAATGCTCAAAAAACAATTGAGCATAAAAATGCCCCAAAACAATAGAGCATAAAACATGCGACCAAAACAATTCAGTATAAAAAGATGCGCCTCAAACAATTGAGCATAACGAAATGCGCCCAAAACAATTGAGCATAAAAAACGCGCCCAAAACAATTTAGCATGAAAACGGGCCCAAAACAATTCAGCATAAAAAATGCGCCCTAAACAATTGAGCATAAAAAATGCGCCCAAAACAATTGAGCCTAAAATCGGGCCCAAAACAATTCAGCATAAAAATGCGCCCTAAACAATTGAGCATAGAAAAATGCGCCCAAAACAATTGAGCCTAAAATCGGGCCCAAAACAATTGAGCATAAAAAATGCTCCCAAAACAATTGAGCATAAAAAAAATGCGACCCAGATAATTAAGCATAAAAAATGGGCCCAAAACAATTGAGCATAAAACATTGGCCCAAAAAAATTGAGCATAAAAAATTGGCCCAAAACAATTAAACACAAAAAAACGGCCGAAAACAATTAAACACAAAAAAATGCGCCCAAAACAATTGAGCAGGAAAGAACAAGCAGAAAAATTGAGCATACACAAATGTGCCCAAAACAATTTAGCATACAAAATGCGCCCAATACAATTGAGCATAAAAAATGAACCTAAAACAATTGCGCATAGAAAAGTCGCCCAATACAATTGAGCATTAAAAATGCACCCAAAACAAGTGAGCATAAAAAATGCGCCCAAAACAATTGAGCATAAAAATATGGGCCCAAAACAATTGAGCATAAAAAACGGGCCCCAAATAATTGAGCATAAAAAAATGCGCCCAAAACAATTGAGCATAAAAAAACGCGCCCAAAACAATTGAGCAGAACAAAATCCGCCAAAATCAATTGAGCATAAGAAAATGTGCCCAAAAAAATAGAGCATAATAAACGGGACGAAAAACTATTGAACATAAAAATATGGGCCAAAATAATTCGCATAAAAAAATGCACCCAAAACAATTGAGCATATAAAATGCGCCCCAAAACATTGAGCATAAAAATGTGCCCAAAACAATTGAGCAAAAAAAATCTACCAAAAAATAGAACATGAAAAATGCGCCAAAAACAATTGAGCATAAAAATGACCTCAAAACAATTGAGCATAAAAAATGGTCCCAAAACAATTGAGAATAAAAACAGCGCCCAAAACAATTGAGCATAGAAAAGTCGCCCAAAACAATTGAGCATAAAAAATGCACCCCAAAAAATTGAGCATAAAAACATGGGCCCAAAACAATTGAGCATAAAAAACGGACCCAAAAACAATTAAACATAAAAACAGGCCCAAAACAATTGAGCATAAAAACTGTGTCCAAAACAATTGAGCATAAAAAACGCGCCCAAAACAATTGAGCATAACAAAATGCGCCCAGAACAATTGAGCATAAAAAATGTGCCCAAAACAATTGAGCATTAAAATGGGCCCAAAAACATTGAACGTAAAAATATGGGACCAACACAATTGAGCATAAAAAATGCGCTAAAAAACAATTGTGCATAAAAAATGCACCACCAAAACATTGAGCATAAAAAATGTTCACAAAACAATTGAGCATAAAAAATGCGCCCAAAACAATTGAGTATAAAAAAGCGCCCAGAACAATTTAGCATAAAACAACGAGCCAAAACAATTGAGCATGAAAAATGCGCCAAAAACAATTCAGCATAAAACATGAGCATAAAAAATGCGCCCAAAAAGATGAGCATAAATCGGGCCCAAAACATTCGAGCATAAAAAATGCGCCCCAAATGATTGAGCATGTAAAAATGCGCGCAAAAAAATTGAGCAGAAAAAAATGTGCCCAAAACAATTGAGCATACAAAATGTGCCCAAAACAATTGAGCATACAAAATGTGCCCAAAACAATAGAGCATAAAAAATGGGCCGAAAACAATTGAACATATAAATATGGACCAAAATAATTGGCATAAAAAATGCGCCCAAAACAATTGAGCATAACAAAATGCGCCAAAAAGAATTGAGCATAACAAAATGCGCCAAAAAAAATTGAGCATAACAAAATGCGCCCAAAACAATTGAGCATAACAAAATGCGCCCAAAACAATTGAGCATAACAAAATGCATTTTTTGAGCATGAAAAAATGCGCGCAAAACAATTGAGCAGAAAAAAACGCGGCCAAAACAATTGAGCAGAAAAAAATCCGCCCAACACAATTGAGCATAAAAAATGTGCCTAAAAAATTGAACATAAAAATATGGACCAAAATAATTGGCATAAAAAAATGCGCCCAAAACAATTGAGCATAACAAACTGCTCCCAAAACAATTTAGCATAACGAAATGCGCCCAAAACAATTGAGGATAACAAAATGCGCCTAAAATAATTGAGCATAAAAAATGCGCGCAAAACAATTGAGCATAAAAAAATGCGACCAAAGTAATTGAGCATAAAAAAATGCGCCCAAAATAATTGTGCATAAAAAATGGGCCCAAATTTATTGAACGTAAAAATATGGGACCAACACAATTGAGCATAAAAAATGCGCCTTAAATTATAGTGCATAAAAAAAGCGCCCAAAACAATTGAGCATAAAAAATGCGCACAAAATAATTTAGCATAAAAAATGGGCCCAAAACCAATTGAGCATAAAAAATGCGTCCAAAACAATTGAGCATAAAAAAAGCGCACAGAAAAATTGAGCATAAAACAACGAGCCAAAACAATTGAGCATAAGAAATGCGCCCAAAACAATTGAGCATAAAACATATCGCCCAAAAAAATTCATGAAAAATTCGCCCAAAACAATAGAGTATAAAAGACTGGGCCCAAAACAATTTAACATAAAAATATGGGCCCAAAATAATTGAGCATAAAAAATGTACCCAGAACAATTGACCATAAAAAATGCGCCCCAAAAACACTTAGCATAAAAAATCCGCCCAAAACAATTGAGCAAAAAGAATGTGCCCAAAACAATTCAGGGTAAAAAATGGGCCAAAACAATTAAACATAAAAAAACGCGCCTAAAATAATTGAGTATAAAAAAACGCGCCCAAAACAATCGAGCATAAAATAATGTGCCCAAAACATTAGAGTATAAAAACATAGGCCCAAAACAATAGAACATAAAAATATCCGCCCAAAACAATTAAGCATAAAAAATGCGCCCAAAAAACATTGAGCATAAAAATGGACCCAAAACAATAGAGCATAAAAAATGTCCCCAGAACAATTGAGCATAAAAAATGCGACCCAAAACAATTGAGTATAAAAAATGCGCCCAAAACAATTGAGCACAAAAACATGGGCCCAAAACAATTGAGCATAAAAAACGGGCCCAAAACAATTGAGCATAAAAAACGGGCCCAAAACAATTGAGCATAAAAAACGGGCCCAAAACAATTGAGCATAAAAAACGGGCCCAAAACAATTGAGCATAAAAAGTGCGCCCAAAAAAATTGAGTATAAAAAATGGGCACAAAACGATTGAGCATAAAAAATGCGCCCAAAATAATAGAGCATAAAACACGCGCCCAAAACAATAGAGCATAAAGAAACGCGCCTAAAATAATTGAGCATACAAAAGGCGCCCAAAATAATTGAGCATAAAACACGCGCCCAAAACAATTGAGCATAAAAAACGCGTCCAAAATAATTGAGCATAAAAAAATGCACCCAAAACAATTGAGCATAAAAAATGCCCCCAAAACAATTGAGCATAAAAAAATGCCCCCCAAAAAATTGAGTATAAAAAATGGGCACAAAACGATTGAGCATAAAAAATGCGCCCAAAATAATTGAGCATAAAAAAACGCGCCCAAAATAATTGAGCATAAAAAAACGCGCCCAAAATAATTTAGCATAAAACACGCGCCCAAAACAATTGAGCATAAAAAACGCGTCCAAAATAATTGAGCATAAAAAAATGCACCCAAAACAATTGAGCATAAAAAAATGCCCCCAAAACAATTGAGCATAAAAAAATGCGCCCAAAACAATGGAGCATAAAAATGGGCCCAAAGCCAGTGAACATATAAATATGGGCCCAAAACAATTGAGCATAAAAATGCGCCCCAAAAACATTGAGCATAAATAATGCGCCCAAACCAATTGAGCATAAATAATGCGCCCAAAACAATTGAGGATAAAAAATGGGCCAAAACAATTGAACATAAAAAAACGCGCCTGCAACAATTGAGTATAAAAAAACGCGCTCAAAACACTTGAGCATAAAAAATATGCCCAAAAGAATTGAACATAAAAATATGGGACCAAAACAGTTGAGCGTAAAACTGCAACTGATCATAAAAAATGCTCCCAAAACAATTAAGCTTAAAAAAACGCGCCCAAAACAATTGAGCATAAAAAGATGCGCCTAAAAAATTGAACATAAAAAATGGGCCCAAACAATTGAGCATAAAAAATGCACCCAAAACAATTGAGCATAAAAAATGCGCCCAAAACAATTCAGCATAAAAAATGCGCCCAAAACAATTGAGCATAAAAAATGCGCCCCAAAAACATTGAGCATAAAAAATGCGCCAAAACAATTGAGCATAAAAAATGCGCCCAAAACAATAGAGCATAAAAAATGCCCCCAAAACAATAGAGCATAAAAAATGCCCCCAAAACAATAGAGCATAAAAAATGCGCCAAAACAATTGAGCATATAAAATGCGCCCAAAACAATTGAGCATAAAAAATGCGCATAAAACAATTGAGCATAAAAACGGGCCCAAACAAATTGAGCATAAAAACTGTGTCCAAAACAATTGAGCATAAGAAAATGCGCCCAAAACAATTTAGCATAAACAAATGCACCCAAAACAATTGAGCATGAAAAATGCGCCCAAAACAATGGAGCATAAAAAAGCGCCCAGAACAACTGAGCATAAAAAAACGAACCAAACAACTGAGCATAAAAAATGCGCCCAAAACAATTGAGCATAAAAAGATGCGCCCCAAACAATTGAGCATAAAAAAGCGCCCAAAACAATTGAGCATAAAAAAATGTGCCCAAAACCATAGAGCATGAAAAATGGGCCCAAAACAATTGATCATAAAAAAATGCCCCTAAAACAATTCAGTTAAAAAAACGCGTCCAAAATAATTGAGTATAAAAAGATGCGCCTAAAACAATTAAGCATAAAAAACGCGCCCAAAACAATAGAGCATAAAAAAATGCCCCCAAAACAATTCAGCATAAAAAAATTCGCCCAAACCAATTGAGGATAAAAAATTCGCCCAAAACAATAGAGCATAAAAATATGGTACCAAAACAATTGAGCATAAAAAGGGACCCAAAACAATTGAGCATAAAAAGGGACCCAAAACAATTGAGCATAAAAAGATTCGCCCAAAACAATTGAGCATAAAAAATGCGCCCAAAACAATTGAGCATAAGAAATGCGCCCCGAAAACATTGAGTATAAAAAATGCGGCCAAAACAATTGAGCATAAAAAATATGCCCAAAACAATAGAGCATAACAAAGGGGCCCAAAACAATTAAACATAAAAATATGGGCCCAAAATAATTGAGCTTAAAAAAATGTGCTCAAAACACTTGAGCATTAAAATGCGCCCAAAAAACATTGAGCATAAAACATGCGCCCGAAACAATTGAACATAAAAAATGCGCCCAAAACAATTGAACATAAAAAATGCGCCCAAAACAATTGAACATAAAAAATGCGCCCAAAACAATTGAGCATAAAAAATGCGCACAAAACAATTGAGCATAAAAAACGGGCCCCCAAAAATTGAGCATAAAAACTGCCCAAAACAATTGAGCATAAAAAATGTGCCCAAAACAATTGAGCATAAAAAATGCGCCCAAAATAGAGCATAAAAAATGCGCCCAGAACAATTGAGCATAAAAAACGAACCAAACAACTGAGCATAAAAAATGCGCCCAAAACAATTGAGCATAAAAAGATGCGCCCCAAACAATTGAGCATAAAAAAGCGCCCAAAACAATTGAGCATAAAAAATGTGCCCAAAACACTAGAGCAAAAAAATGGGCCCAAAACAATTAATCATAAAAAAATGCCCTCAAAACAATTCAGTTAAAAAAACGCGCCCAAAACAATTGAGTATAAAAAGATGCGCCTAAAACAATTAAGCATAAAAAACGCGCCCAAAACATTTGAGCATAAAAAATGCACCCAAAACAATTGAGCATAAAAAATGCCCCCAAAACAATTCAGCATAAAAAAAATCGCCCAAAACAATTGAGCATAAAAAGATGTGCCCAAAACAATTGAGCATTAAAAATGCGCCCAAAACAATTGAACATAAAAAATGCGCCCAAAACAATTGAACATAAAAAATGTGCCCAAAACAATTGAGCATAAAAAATGCGCCCAAAATAGAGCATAAAAAAGCGCCCAGAACAATTGAGCATAAAAAAACGAACCAAACAACTGAGCATAAAAAATGCGCCCAAAACAATTGAGCATAAAAAGATGCGCCCCAAACAATTTAGCATAAAAAAGCGCCCAAAACAATTGAGCATAAAAAATGTGCCCAAAACACTAGAGCAAAAAAATGGGCCCAAAACAATTGATCATAAAAAAATGCCCCCAAAACAATTCAGTTAAAAAAACGCGCCCAAAACAATTGAGTATAAAAAGATGCGCCTAAAACAATTAAGCATAAAAAACGCGCCCAAAACATTTGAGCATAAAAAATGCACCCAAAACAATTGAGCATAAAAAATGCCCCCAAAACAATTCAGCATAAAAAAAATCGCCCAAAACAATTGAGCATAAAAAGATGCGCCCAAAACAATTGAGCATAAAAAATGCGCCCAAAACAATTGAGCATAAAAAATACGCCCCAAAAACATTGAGCATAAAAAATGCGGCCAAAACAATTGAGCATAAAAAATATGCCCAAAACAATAGAGCATAACAAATGGGCCCAAAACAATTTAACATAAAAATATGGGCCCAAAATAATTGAGCATAAAAAAATGTGCTCAAAACAATTGAGCATAAAAATGCGCCCCAAAAACATTGAGTATAAAAAATGCGCCCAAAACAATTGAGCATAAAAATGCGCCCAAAACAATTGAGCATAAAAAATGTGCACAAAACAATTGAGCATAAAAAACTGGCCCCAAAAAATTGAGCATAAAAAACGGGCCCAAACAAATTGAGCATAAAAACTGTGTCCAAAACAATTGAGCATAAAAAAATGCGCCCAAAACAATTTAGCATAAAAAAATGCACCCAAAACAATTTAGCATAAAAAAGCGCCCAGAACAATTGAGCATAAAAAAACGAACCAAACAATTGAGCATAAAAAATGCGCCAAAACACTTGAGCATAAAAAGATGTGCTCCAAACAATTGAGCATAAAAAAGCGCCCAAAACAATTGAGCATAAAAAAATGTGCCCAAAACAATAGAGCATAAAAAATGGGCCCAAAACAATTGATCACAAAAAATGCTCCCAAAACAATTCAGCTTAAAAAAACGCGCCCAAAACAATTGAGTATAAAAAGATGCGCCTAAAACAATTAAGCATAAAAAAATGCGCCCAAAACAATAGAGCATAAAAATATGGTGCCAAAACAATTGAACATAAAAATATGGTACCAAAACAATTGAGCATAAAAAAATGCGACCAAAACAATAGAGCATAAAAAAATGCGCCCAAAACAATAGAGCATAAAAAATGCGCCCAAAAAATTGAGCATAAAAAATGGACCCAAAACAATTGAGCATAAAAAGATGCGCCCAAAATAATTGAGCATAAAAAAATGCGCCCAAAACAATAGAGCATAAAAAAATGGGCCCAAAACAATAGAACATAAAAATATGAGACCAAAACAATTGAGTATATAAAAATTGACCAAAAACATTTGTGTACAAAGAAATGGGACAAAAGAATTTAAGTGTTAATATACTGTGACGAACATGCACAGAACCGCTCAAAAATTGTATGCCAACGTCTAAGTCAGGCCTACCTACGGCGAAAATGAGTTCATCCGAAGGCTATAAAAAATGCCAATAACAATCATTTGGTGAGTAACTTCCAAGGTTGCTCTTGTAACATGTCATGCTGATTCATTACGTTTGGGATCATGTCGAATCGTTAGAGGTGTTCGGATTCGAGTCAACAAAGTTGTTCAGGATCGTGTCATGTCAAATCGTCAGAGGTGTTCAACTTTGAATCGACGGTGTTGTTCAGGACTCATATTGACTCAATGGCGGTGTTCAGGAGCAAATCAACGGTGTTGTTTGGGATCGTGTCGGGTTGCGTGGACAAAATTGTTTGGAACCGTGCTGCCACGTATGATATTTTTGTTCTCTCTCTTCCCATTAAGTATTAAGAAATTGACCAAAATCAATCGATTATTAAGAAATTGACCAAAATCAATTTAGCATAAAGAAATAGGTCATAATCAATTGAGGATCCAGGAGTAGGCCAAAATCAATTCAGTGGAAAGGAACAGACTACAATCGATTGAGCATAAATAAATGAGCAAAACACAATTGAGCGTAAATAAATGAGCCCAAAATAATTGAACAAAAAGAAATAGGTTCGAAGTAACTCAGAATAAAGAAATGGGCGCAAACCATCTGAGCACAAGAAATAGGCCCCAAATATTTGAGCACAAGAAATGGGCTCAAAACATTTGAGCACAAAGAAATAGGTTCACAACATTTAAGCATAAAGAAATGGATCAAATCAATTGAGTACGAAGACATGGGGCAAAATCAATTGGGCATAAAGGAATGAGACAAAATCGATGTACATTAAAAAATAGGCCCAAACAATTTTATAGAACATCATAATTGAAAACTGATCTCCGACATAAAAGTCATGATTTTTTTTTTATATATTTAATCTGTAATCGATGAGATTAACATAAAAAGGGGGGGGGGAGTGTAAATTGTGGAATTTAGAGGTGGGGGATAATTTCCTAAACGTCCGTCAAAATAAGTTTTACTTACGATTTCAGTGGTTACTTCTTCTTTGAATTTTTCTTCTCCCAATTCTATAACTCTTTCCAAAGCACGATTCATTTCTTTTTCTCTCATTTTATTACGACAATCGCGTAGAATGTCTTCTGTATTCTTTTCTGTGATGAGAAAACACTTGCTGTTTGTCATCCTGGCCCGTCCCATGCATTGTTTCCTGCTTATGTCGCTTGTAACGTACAGGTACCTGTTAGAGAGAGAATGATAGCATGGTAGTTGTTTAGTTTTGTCAAAACATTAAAAAATGAAAAGATTAGAAAAAATTTTATATTGTACGTTATAGAATTAAGTTCTCATAAAAAAATTATTTTTTTTGATTTGATCAAGTATTTTTTTTTTTTCACAGCGGAAAAAACAATTTGTTATGACAGCGAGTTTTTTTTTTTACACAGTGGTCACCACTTATCAAGGCCTGGAAGCCACTCAGGGATAAGGGTTATTGCAAATACATTACGTCAGTGTGGAGATTTTATGAAGTGTTTTACTTAAGGGGGCAGTTCATTAGGAATTTGTTAACGTTGCACTTGAACACATCCAAGTTGTAGTCAGGTGGGAAGCAGGCAGACGGAACAGAGTTCCACAAGCGTGCAGTTCTAAGAAAGAAGCTTTGTTCATGGAATCCACGTTTTGATTTAGGCACAGATTAAGAGTTTTAACATTTTTACCTCCTCTATGCAATTAACTTGAACATAAGCAAGTTGGTTCAAGCTAGTACCATATTAACCGTGTTATTGACACAGCACACATCACTCATGCTTGGTTAGTGTTCAAGATAGCTGAAGAAAGAACAAAACAGGATGAGCAAAATTAATTTTTCATCACTTTCATGCCCGTTTATTAAGATTTAACTCAAGATATAATGATACTAATCCTTATGTCTAGAATCATTATTTCAAATTTGATTGAAATTCATAATATAATTTTGAATCTAAAAAAGTTCTAACATTTAACACTTAACTTAGTTTAAAGGGTATTCAGAAAAAATTGTAAAGTTAAGGAATTTTACTTGATTGGTTTTAAATAGATACAGATCAAATTTAATGCAAATCTGAAATATTTGGATTTTTAAATTGGAGGTTGTTTTCTCTAAAACACAAAAGTATAAATATTTCACCTGATGACCATTTCACAGTCTGGAATATTCAACCCTTCTCCAGCGATTGAGGTAGCTACCATAACATTTAATTCATCTGATAGAAAGAAAAAAAAACGACGATAAAAAACCTTTGCAATTGGTGACAACATATATTATTTAAAAAGAAATACAATTGGGAAATTATTCAAAACAAAATTATTTTTGTTTACTTATTTATGACATATTTTACTGTAAAAGCATGTGTTTCCCCGTTCAACAATGATCACCAATCCCAACCATTGCGTGCCGTAAATTTTTTTTCTTCCATCTTCTCTTCTCGTTCTGGCCGTGTCATCGTCTCCCATGCATTGGGGACTGCCAAGGAGGTACACTGGCTCACAAGTATATAAAAATAAAATATAACAAAAATATACACAGACTCCGACACTGTAAATATCAGTTGCACCTTGGCTGTGTGCGTGACACCATCAACCATTTGAATACTTAGGTCCATATCTACATCTACTGTCGAAGCCATGTTCGTCAGTCGGTTGATTAATTAATTTCCTCATCTCCACCAAGCCACAACCTTCCTTCGACTTTGTCCAACTGTCCTCAAAACACTAGATCGTCTGTAAATCGTTCATATCATTGTCAAACTCAGTCACTCCTAAAATTAAGTCTAAATATATCTCAGGTCTTTTTTTCGCCACACCCTGACTAACTATCCCATTCAGTTTCTTCTGTCTACCCCGGTGAATAAGCTCCTCTCAATTCTTCTGCTGATAAACCTTTTTCCTATACTTTTGTTCTCCTGATAAACTTATTTCCTCCTGTCTTTTGTCATACTCTTTCTCTTCCATCTCCCAACATTTTGACCCATGGTGTAGTGGATAGAGTACTTGGTATTATCTGGTTATACTCTTCTCGAGGTTGAAGGTTGGATCTTTAGAGCGGGCACAACTCAAACTAGAATTGAAAATTATTTAAGACTTTTATCCAGTCATAGTTGACGGATGTTACCCCTGTGAATTAAATAAAGGGTTTTGTTAAAGATTCTTTGCAGATTCCCGAGTTCGACAGAATGATTCCCGAATTTGACAAGATATACCATAAGAAGGTCGAAGGTTACATTGACTGAAACGTTGTGAAACTAACGTTCAAGATGAGAATGGTAGTCGGAAAAATCCAAATAATATGAATAATCCATCTTCATCTCAAAAATTCAGAAACACGATATCAAAGAACTTACTTCCTTGAAATCTTTTGAGCACATTTTCTTGTTGATGTTGTGTTAATCCATCATCACCAGATTGTCCAATCAGATAATCGATCCGAACAAATTTCTTCAGGTCGTTGTCGTTTTTAATGATATCTTTTAAACTCCTTGCATTGAATCGTGTCAGACAGAAAATAATAACTGCAATAAAAGGAGAAAAAAATGCATTTAATATGTGGTGAGATGAAGCTGCTCTTCAAAAATTATGGACAAGATCTAAGAGAACATTTTGGCATCCTCTCTTCGGAAGTTATTCTGAAGCATGGGATGGTTTGGACATGTGAAAAGAGAACAGATGACAGCCTTTGGCAACGTAAAATGTTGTCGTTTGACGTCAGAGGCAAATACAGCATCCGGTCAAAGAAGAAACGGCTGGACAACAGCAAGGCTGACCTCCACGCTCTAAACATCACAGAACATCTGGTCAATGATCATAATGTCTGGAGAGCAGCCATCAACACCAACAGTAACATGACAGAAAGACGTCCAACCCCACCAGCTGGAAACAAAAGACGTTGTGTAACAGATCTCGTATGAGTGCGTGGGAAAATGTCAGCAGGAGCTGTTAGATAGCTGGCTTGTGAGGATATTAGCAGCAGTAGCTGAAAAAAAATACATGTATGCAAATTAGGTTGGTTGGTTGTTTTTTTGTTTTATGGCATATCAACCCTTTCTGGGTTATTTTAATGCCGAATCCAGTTATTTTGGGAATAATATTCGATGTTGTATCCAGTTATTTTATATGAGATTTATATTCTTCAAGCTCCTTGTATTTTCAATCGTTAGTTCATAGCTTTTGGTTTGGTTGTTTTATAGTGGATTTTATCATTTTTGTTCTGTCTTGCAAAATATGGTTGGGTTTTGCAATGGGAGGGGGAAAAGATTACAGTATTATTGATCAGTACATTTTGGGTTGGAAAACCAGTCAGAAAGTGGGGGGAGATAGAAAGAGAAGGCGAAAATAGAAGAATGGAAAAGTGTGAAAAGGCAGGTTGTTTTTGTTTTTACAGAATATAAGGTTTTTGGGGGTTATATTTTTTGGAAGAGTCCTATTTCTTTAATTTCTTTAATTTCTTTAATAAGATTTTTCTGGTGTTGTTCTTTTTGAAGATTTTTTGAAGATCTATTTCTTTGTAGTGTTTTTTCCTAATTTGTGAAAGATCTGTGCATACAGTTAGTAGATGTTTGCAGTGAGTGTTGCTTGACAGGGAATGCATTGGGGTTGAGTTTCACCTTTTAGGAGGTAAGAATGGGTTAGGTGTGTGTGACCTATTCTAAGTCTTGTTAAAATGACATTTTGTTTTCTGTTTGTTTTTTGATAATCCCGCCTCGAATGCCAGTCAGTAAAATAGGACTAAGGACTCTAACTCCAAAAAGTCAATCGTTTTTATCAAATCAGAAATTCCTCCTTCCACCTTTTTGGAATTATTCTTTCTTTTTTTTTTCCTTTAGAGCTTATCTCTACCAGACCGCAACCCCCACCTGCACTGAGGTGTTTTTTACTTGTTACCAATTAGGCATGATTAGTCACCCAGGTCGAACAATGCCTGGCGGCGACCTCTCACCCTTTGACCCCCATTCTTCATACCTATCAACAGAGGTTTTTAACAACCTTTTCGTTGTTGATAGATGTATTCTCGTTTGTCTTTCTCTTAAAACCCCACCTCGGCACTGATGTGATAAGCGATAACTATTTATTTCCCATTGAAATATTTTATTTCTTCTGGTCATTTTTCATAAACATCTGTTTTTCCTTGACCAAGTGTCAGCATCTTGTCTTCCTCTATTTGAAAAGCAAGATCATCTGGTGTCACCAGGGATCTCGTCATATGTGTATATGTATGTATAGTCAGAGTAGCATAGCTTGATATTTTCAAGTTCTTGAAATATGGCAAGATTTGTTTTTGATTTTTTATTTTCATTTAAGTTGAGGATTACATCTGGTTGTCTCATAGTCCATGGTGGGCTTTCGGATATTATAGAATGGTGGATATTTGTTATTAGAATTTGAGATTCTTCTATACTGGTTTCCATTCGAAGTCCGAAGGTTTTCATGGCTTTTTCTTTTCTGTTAAATAGGTTTCTATATTTGGGGTCAAAGGTACATTGATAAGGAGGATTTGTTGGGCAAGACTTTAGTTTCAAGTAGTATTGTAAGCCAAGTTTTTCCCGTCTGAGCTTTAAGGGTGCTTTGTGGGCTTCTGCATATAAACTTTCTTTGGGGAATGTTCTATATGCTCCCAAGATTAGTCTTAGTCCCTCATTGATATTTATGTAGGAAGACCTTGTTGACTCATAAATGAAACAGCCATAATCCAGTTTCAAATGAATTAGAATCTTGTATAATTTAAGGAGCGTTTGTTGGTCTGCTCCCCAGTCTGTGTTGGCAGCAACTCTTACTAGTTGTAGTGCTTTGTGGCATTTCTGCTTTAAATATCTCAGATGGGGAATAAAATTCAATTTTTTATCAAAAATAATCCCTAGATATTTATATTGATAAGTAATATCAATTTTTTTGCCATCAAGTTTAAGGGTTGTGCATTTTTTTAATATTACAGAAGTGCATGCACTTTGTTGTTGACTTGGAAAATTTAAGCCCATTTTCTGTGGCCAACCGTTTTTTTTATTTTGTTTAGGTTCAGCGGCAACTGTCGCTCTATTGTTTGGACATTTTTTGATCTATAACAGATCAAGAAGTCATCGACATATAGGTAGCAGCCGGTTCCAGGACTTAGGCATTTGGTAATATTGTTAATTTTTATATTAAATAAAGTGACTGATAGTATGCTTCCTTGTGGGACCCCTTCCTCCTGGTTTTCGAGGTCAGAAAGGGTGGATCCCACATGGACCTTAAAGTTTCTGTCAGACAAAAAATCTTTTATTAATTTGGGTAGTCTGCCCTTTAGTCCAAGATTGTGTAGGTCTTTCATGATATCGTATCTCCACGTTGTATCGTAGGCCTTTTCTAAATTGAAGAAAATGGTCATTGTATGTTCCTTTTCTATGAACCCCTCTCTGATCAAGGTTTCTAAGCAGACCAGGTTATCAATGGTGCTTCTTTTATTTCGGAACCCACTTTGGAGGTTTGTAATCAGACTATTTGATTCAAGGAACCAAGTTAGTCTTTTGTTCACTATTCTTTCGAATGTTTTACATATGCAACTTGTTAATGCTATGCGTCGGTAGCTTTTGGAATCAGACTTAACTTTATCGGGTTTTGGGATGGGGATCACTGTTGCTTGTTTCCATATGTCAGGGAGTTCACCCCTGATCCAAATGTCGTTGAAGATGCTTTGAAGGTAGATTAAGGATTTTTGAGGTAGTTGTTTCAAGAACTCGTAGTGGATCTCATCTGGCCCTGTTGCAGTGTTGTGTGAACTGTTTATGGCATCGGTTAATTCAGATAGGGTGAAAGGTTTGTTGTAATCTTCTACATTGTCTGAGTTGAAGTTTAGTTTGTTCCTTTCAGCATCTAATTTGATTTTTTTGAAGTGTGGTTTATAATTTTTGTTAGAGGAGTTTTTTGCGAAGGTTTTTGCGAGTACATTTGCTATATCTTTTTTGCTGGTTATTTTTGTATTATCTTTTGACAGGTGTTTTAGCGGTGTTGGTTGATTTTTACCAGCTATCTTTCTAACCATATTCCAGATTTGTTTTGTTTTGGTGTTAGAGTTCAGTTTGCTGATATAGACTCTCAATGACATTCTTTTGGCCTCCTTAATTGTTCTACGGGCTTTTGCTTGGTTTTGTTTGAATTGGTCTAGATTGTGGGTAGTGGGACGACTTTTAAATTTTCGCAGTGCAGCTTTACGTAATCTTACCGCTTTTTGGCAATCTTCATTAAACCAAGGTCTTTTATATTTTTTTGATTTGGAGCCTTTGGGTATACATTCCACAGCTATTGACATCAAGGTATCAGTGAAGGGTTCCATAGAGTTCTCCGGTTCATCTTTTTCTATTAATTTTGCATTGCATTGGGTTTTATATTTCTCCCAGTTAGCTTCCATCTAGGGAGGTTATCTTCAATCGGGATTGAGTTTTCAAGTATGATGGGAAATTGATCGCTACCACAGGAGTCATCATACACTTGCCAACTGTAGTCCATTAATGTGGCTGGGTCACATAGCGACAAATCAATGACTGAGTATGTACCTAAGGCAGGGTGGAGGTATGTATTGGAGATTTGGTTCATGAGGGAGAGATTGTTATTGTTGATGATATTTTCTAGTTTTTTACCTGTTGTGTCTGTTTTATTGCTTCCCCATATGATGTTGTGGCTGTTGAAGTCTCCTAGTAGGTGTATGGTTCTATTATTTTGTTAACTTCGGCTTCATTTATGGGGTCATGTGGTGCGATATACATGGAACAAATGTTGATGGTTTTATGCAAAGTGGTTTTCACAGCAATTGCTTGTAATGTGGTGTCTAGAGTTATTTCGCTCTAAGGGATGTCGTTTCTAACTAGAATCGATACACTTCCGAAGGCCCTCTGTCCAGTATTGTGTATAAAGTTGTATTGGGTGTAGTTTTTTGTAGTGATGTTATCGTGAGTCTTCAGAAATGTTTCCTAGAGGCAGATGATAGCAGGTCGTAGATTAGATATTAACAATAGTAATTCGTTTATGTTTGCCTTAAGTCCTCGGCAGTTCCATTGGATAATTTTGTGTGTCAGGATCTGGGTCAGGGGCATCAGGAGGTGGAGGGTTATCCTCTGTCTCCATTTTTTCATGTCGGTCAATTTGTTTTTTTGTTTCAGGAATGTCTTTATGACTTCCAGTTTCTTTTCCTGAACGTATCTGTGGTTTTTCTCTACTTGGGGGTTCGTTTTCATTCTTTTCTTTCTTTGATGGACCATCTTTTTGTCCCTTATTCTGTCCTTTTGGTTTGTCATTGGACCATTGCGTAGATCTGCTTCGAGAAATTTGTTTAGGTCCATGTTCCTGGAAGGATTTTTTTATGGGGGGGGGATGTCACCTGGGAGGGTCCCTCATTTTGTGTGTCTGTTTGTGTTGCTTGCTCTATTTTCATTTTCTGTTTGGCAGAATCTGGCTCTTGGAGAAATCTTGGTCTTGTGTGATAGTTTGTGCCAAATTCCATCACAAAAGCTTTCAGCTCTTTTAATAGAGATCTTAGTTCTGTTATGATGGGTGGGAGTTCGTCGGTTTTTATTTCTGAAAGTTTGTTGATGATGGGGGTCAAACTTTTGGCCTTGATGAGTGTTAGTTATAGTGGTGTTTTTTTTTTTTGTCATTTCCGAGTATGTTGGGATGGTGGATTCTCCCTCGCAATTGGTGCAGGTTGGTTTTTCTTTGCAGTCTTTTTCTTCATGATCTGTTCCACTCTTACAACATCTTCCGCACACAGGGGTTCGAGTGCATCGATCTTTATGGTGACCGAACTTTTGACAATTGAAGCACCTGAGAGGTCCTGGTATGTATGTTTCCACTTTGACCATCGTGAATCCAATTTTTATTTCTGTCGAGAGTTTGGTTGAGTTGAAGGTTAATACATATGCGTTGGTGTGTATCATTTGGCCATTTCTTTTAATGATCATTCTCCTCACATCTGACATATTTTGCTTTGTTAGGTTGGTTTTAATTTCTTCTATGGTGCACTGTGAGAGTTCTTCACACCTCACTACTCCTCTAGATGTGTTCAGAAATTTGTGTGGGTAAACTTTTATTTTTATCCCATCGAAAGTTGTCCAGTTTAGGAGTCTTTCGGATTGAGCTTCTTTATCCACTTGGACCAATAATGTGCCATTGATCATTTTTATTTACTGAAACAGGTTTGAGGCTTTTCGGAGCACTTTCAATTTTAAATGGTGAAATTTTGGTGAAGGATTCTTTATTAGTAGGTTCTATCACTATATATTTAGGGTAGGTAAGACTAGGGTAATTTCCTTGTTTTTGTATCTGTTTCACTTGTGGTTCTGATCTGTTGTCTGAGTCAGAGATGTCCGAGACGTCAGAGCGAGTTCGTTTTTTTTTTTTTTTATTTTCTCCATATTATTATTTTAATTCGCTGGCTCTGGGCTTCGCCACCCTCTATGGAGTCCAATTTTTATTGGGAATTTACCAAGATGAAGTTCCCATTCGCCTTGGTTGAGACAGGGATACCTTAGCCAGTATACTCATATTTTGGGAAAGGTTCCTCGCAGCTACTCATCTTTTTGTTCTGGAATATTTGTTTTTATTTTAGATGTGTATGGAGCAAGCTTTTGGTTCTCAAATATGATTGACCCTCAGCCACCACTTTCCACCATATTTTTGGGTACATTTGTGTTCTGGGGTAACTGACACCCCTATTCCTGTCTTCACATGGACTCTCCCATCGCTGTGAAAGGCAGCCATTTTGGACTCTCTAATCAGAGATTCCATG
Source organism: Euprymna scolopes (assembly GCF_053919585.1). NCBI lineage: Eukaryota > Metazoa > Mollusca > Cephalopoda > Sepiida > Sepiolidae > Euprymna > Euprymna scolopes. The sequence continues at coordinate 67,682,190 of NC_136520.1, forward strand.
CCAGCCTAATCGTTGACATGACTTTACAGACTCTCCTGTTTGATATTGTGAATCCCTAAAATAAGGCCACAACAATTTGTTAGTGGGATTGGTATGGGTTTGGGATGGGAATATTAGTGGTTACTTGCAAGCTTGGTATGGGTTATATATGATGGGGCTTGACATGACCAGCCGATTGATTGGATTGGGCCCCTCAGACCGCCCGTCTAGCCCAGTACAAGGCTAAAGTGGTGTGTTGCGCCCAATACCTTTATTTTCCCACGGTATCAGGTACTAAGCCACCAGGATCCTTTTCCCAGACATCACAGGTCGCCACCCACGGCCGACAGGTGGCTCCATTGAGGGACTTTTACTCTCTACAGGGGGACAGTCGGTGTATTCTAATGCCCCACTACCGGGGTTGGGAAGTAGGGAAGGAAAAAGAAAGGAAAGGGGAAGAGGGAGGGGGCTATTGTTTTTGTTTTTGCAGAACATAATATAGTTTTACAAAAGAGAATAGAAAACAAAAACAGAAAGTCGATGTAGGTGCATTGCGTCTCAGGAAGCCAATAGACAGCCTGATATGGTAGCACTAGGGGTATGCAAATTAGGAAGTGTGCATAAACTAGCGTGAGAAGGAAAAGAAAAAAACGACACAATGTGGTTAGCTGTCTATATTAATATACGTGTGTATGAAACCGATGTCTATATAAATATACGTGTGTATGAAACCGATGTCTATATAAATATATGTGTGTATGAAACCGATGTCTATATAAATATACGTGTGTATGAAACCGATGTCTATATAAATATACGTGTATGAAACTGATGTCTATATAAATATACGTGTGTATGAAACCGATGTTTATATAAATATACGTGTGTATGAAACCGATGTCTATATAAATATACGTGTGTATGAAACCGATGTCTATATAAATATATGTGCGTATGAAACCGATGTCTATATAAATATACGTGTGTATGAAACCAATGTCTATATAAATATATGTGTGTATGAAACTGATGTCTATATAAATATATGTATGTATGAAACCGATGCTCGTGCATCGTCTAGTGGTTATAAATGTTCGTTACGCGCGCGCGTGTGTGTGTATGTATGTATGTATTTATGTGTGTGTTTCTCTTTCTTTAACATTGTCTCTTAGTAACTCAGTCAAATGCTTCCATGACTGACAAAGTTAACCTCCCGTCGTGGATGACTGTCTTGTTCTCCCTCTATTTTTCAAAACCTACTCTTTCTTTTTTACCAGGTCAATTCCATTGTTTATAAAACTAAATTCCTACATCTATTTTATCACATAAATATCTCTGTAATATTTTATTCATAACATTCTTTTAAAACATTCTGTTATATCCTGTTTCAATGGTATATAATAATATGACAAAATATGCCGAGTGGAATGTGTAACAAAAAGGTTTATTGGTACTTCGCAATACAAATACAAAATGGCTATTTGCTTTTGAAGTTAGACAAATGTAAATGAAGGTAAAGAAAAAGGAACTTAGCGTGTGAGAGCTAAAAGCTCGTCCCTGGGAAGCTTGGTTAACCAGAGTACACTTGTAGAGTGTAAGCCGCAAGGCTGCAAACAAGACAAGACGCCCTATCTTAAAATGGTTGCTCTTTTATATCCTGTTTCGTAACCGGTCCGATATGTAGTTATGTCCCTTATAACATATCTTTTTCCACATACGATTCCAATTCCATCTACTGCCTTTTTTTAGTAGCTCGTTAAGAGGAGCTCTCAAATTATGCACATTAGGGATGTATATCACATTATATTGTACCAATCCCAAAAATGACTGTAGTTTTGGTACTGAGTCTGGGGCAGGCATCTTTTCGATTGCTTCAGTCCATTGTGGATCTGGCTTTCGTCCATCTTTGTCAATTATTTGACCCAGGTATTTGATCCTTTTCATGAAGAAATCACATTTCTCCAGACTCAATCTGAAAGCAAACACCTCCATTCTCTTAAGTACTTCTTTGACGTGCTTCTTGTGCTCTTGTAAATTACTATCAAGACATTGTCAAGGTATGCCATTGCAAATTCCACCCCTGCGAGCATCGTATCCATTATCTGTTGGAAGCCTCTTTAGCTTTAAGATACCCTTATGCGTGTTAATGCACAGGTACTTTGAGCATTCATCATTGACACTGATTTGCAAGTACACGTCCGAAAGGTCTATCTTGGAAAAAAATTTTCCTCCGTTTTTGAGAATAGATCTTCTGCTGACGGAAGGGGATAATTGTGGTCCTTTAAACAATCATTCAAGCCGCTTGAGAAATCAGCACAGACTCTGATTTTGTTATTCTTTATCTTCACATATACAGTCAGGCTAGCTCAATCCGTATGGTCAACTTTTTCAAATGAGGTATAATGGGGGGGGTTCACCTCAAATACACAAACGGAATGTTCAAGAAAGATTATCGCTACAGTCCTCTGTCTCCACTCTCATTGCCTTCTCTCCTGCCTGATCGGAAATAATCTCATTCGCGTAGACATCAACAGAGTCACCAGAATGTCGTCTATGTATGAGCTCACTACCCCATCTCCCTTTCCCATTGTCTCTAGAATCTTCCTGAGGATAGTTGACATAATCTTGGGTGCCGAATTTAACCTGAACCCCACTCGCGTAAGGCAGTAGGTTTTGCCTTTGTACTTGACTAACTGATATTTCCAGAGCTTCTTGGCAACATGGAGTTGCAAATAGGCAGATTTTAGATCTACCAACGTAGATGCGCCATTCATCTGCCTCCATTCCCTAATGAACTCACTCGCTGCACACCCACGGTAAGACTTGTCTTTCTTGCTTCTAACCACATCAAATTCACACAACAAATAGTTCTAATTAATTTACAATGATGAACAAACTGTTTTTCAACAAAAATACGGTCGCAAAAAAGAATCGTAAGAGTTCTTTCTTTTCTTTCAAAAAGCTTGTAATCCTATGGTGTCGAGTTTGAATTCAGTTTACGTTTCCCAAATATTTTTTTGTCAAAAATATAAACAAAGTTCACTTTGTTATGACAATATATTTCAAGTACAATTTTATTACCTTTCCGTGAGTTCTTATCGGAGAAATCCGTACTCTCCACTACTTTATGTAGAAAAATTCAAATGGTTGTTTGTCGTACGTGATCTTAATGGTAGTTCAGTAACGAAATCCTTGTAAATTTTTGTCAAAAAATCATTAAATACAGTAATTTATCTCTATTAAGAGATAAAGAATCATCTTTGTTTACCAACTGTTATATCCTGTTTCAACAGTATATAATAATATGACAAAATACGCTGAGTGGGATGTGTAACAAAAAGAAGGTTTATTAATACTTCGTAATAATACAAATACAAACTGGTTACTTGCTTTTGAAGTTAGACAAATGCAAATGAAGGTAAAAAAAAAAGGAACAGCGTGTGAGAGCTAAAAGCTTGTCCCTGGGAAGCTTGGTTAACCGGAGTACACTTGTAGAGTGTAAGCCGCAAGACTGGTAGGATGCAAGGCTGCAAACAAGACAAGGAGCCCTATCTTAAAATGGTTGCTCTTTTATATTTTGTTTCGCATCTGGTTCGATACGTAGTTATGTCCCTTATAACATATCTTTTTCCACATAAGAATTAACAACTCAATAATAATCGTTAAGACTTTGGCATAACATAAGACAAATACTACTACAAATACTACTTTTGCATCCACTCAAACGTTAGGAAGGCTTATTGCCACCCAAGACCAATGGCTGATGGCAGCAAGAAATCAATGGTAAGCAGCTGTTATGATAATGTGAAATCACATGTGCTGGTTATCGAAAGAGGTGGGGCATACTGGAAATCTGAGGAAACTTGTCATCACTCAGACCCCAGGAAACACCATCAGTTACCATCAGTGAGCAATCGTTGGTGATGGCCTGTGTGAGAACTCTCAGTCAGTGAGTGAATGATAATAAGGATTATGATTTACACATTCACTTAAAACATAGACTGAAATATGTCTGCAAATGTGTAACCAAAAATTTTTAAAAAATCTAAATAATATGAATTATCAATCTTCCTCTCAAAGAATATGTTATTAGATCATCATTAGAATAAAAAAAAACACACATTTTTATAGACTTACTTTTCATCTCCTTGTTCTGTTCAAAACTGTTCTGCAATAGTCTTTTCAGTTGTAAGAGTTTGTCATTTTTTTTCAAGTCATCCTCTAAGTAAAACTTTCCCAGCTCTTCTTCGATTGAATTGTAGGAATCAAATATTTCTTTTTCAATTGGAAGGCAGTTATTGTCTGGTTTTTCAATTGTTGCCTGGAGATAATATTGTGCATAAAGAGCCTACAAAAAAACATAATTAAATCAATATATATATATATATATATATATATATATATATATAGTAAGTTATATATATATATTAATTTAATTAATTATGAATCATAAACTACATTTAACATTCCAATGAATGTATTGACGATAATACTTATGACCTATTTACTATGCCTCCCCACGGGACAGAGTTAGACACCAGGGTCGTTTTTTAACGTGGAGAAAAGGTACAAAAATAAAAATTGTCTCAGTCGTGAAGGATTTCTCCTCCACCGAAAGAGAACAAGAAATGGAAGTGCAGCATCTGAAGAACAGATGGTATTTATTTGCTCCCCCACCGAGCAAATTAGGCACAAGGCCGATTTTAAATGTGAGGAGTGAAGGGGAAATGGGGACCAACTCCCCGGGGAGTAGGGGAGTTGGATAGTGACAATTGGTATGAAGGGTTGCCCCTACATTGACCAAGGTCTTATATGTGAGGTTGCCCACACATATGGTCTTTGCTTGCAGTATCTGCCGGAACAGATACTACACTTTGATCTTGTTTATATATTTTATTGAGAAAGAAAAAATTGAACATAAAAAACGTACAAAAAATTCAATTCAACAAAATTAGGCACAAGGCCCTACAAGAAATTGGGAGGGGGAGGGTACAGGGTCTTTTTGACTATGTAACAGATGAGACTTTGAAGTCTTACTCTTGACTGGCAACATTTACCAAAATACCTCAATCACTCTGTGGATCCTAATCTAACTAATAACCCCAGCGTTCAATGTAAAATTTAACTATGTACAATTTGTATATTCATTTCTGTATGTTGTGTGTGCATTTTTTTTTTTTTTTTTTTTCTTTGATCTTGACCAAAAGGCCAAGAAGGTATAAAATTAATTATGAATCATAAACTACATTTAACATTCCAATGAATGCATTGACGATGATACTTATGACCTTTAAAGGCGGACCATTAAAAGATATATCTGCCTTTTTTAAAAAAATGCTAGTTTTATTTTTGGTGTCTTTAAACCCCCACCCAATATTTTTGCTGATGAGGAGACTTTGTTTTATGAAACTAAATGATAAAATTATTGTCCAAGACTTATTGTCTGTCTCAATAAAAACATTGTTTCCGAAACGATCGTACAATTTATTGATTTTGTTTGTTCTTCATTGTGAAACCGATTTTTAATTTTAATTATAAATTATCAATCATCTTACTCAATATTAAAATAGCTGTAGGATATATATGCTTATCGAGCTTATTATATATCTACATTACAATGAGCACTGTTTTCTTTTTATTGTATTAATGCATTTACTAATGTATTAAAATAAACTCCACTCTTTAGACTGTTGTTCTAATCCTCTTAAAATTAATATATACAGTCCTGGTCAAAATCATAAGACCACTTAAGAAAGTAAGCGTTTACGCATATTATCGAATTTTTAATCAAACAAATGGTTGAAACCATTGCCAAAAGGTAAAATATGATGGGAAAAAATGGAATCTGCTTCATTCGAAACCTTAACCCTGATCAAATAATTATTTTAAAAAAAAAAAAAAACATTTTCACCTGGTCAAAATGATAAAACCACTGATAATTTATCTAACAAAAGGCAATTATAAATTATAAAAAGGATCTCAGTATTTAGTATAGCCTCCATTATTACGAATTACTTCAAAAATTCTCTTCGGCATGCTTGCGACTAAGTTTTTATCAGTTGCAAAAGAATTTTATCTCATGTACTGAAAAGTGAATCAGAAAGTTCCTTTATCGAATCATACTGCATTCCATCCTTGAACACTTCTTTTGCCATCGATCCTCAAAGATTTTCAATGGGATTGAGGTCCAGAGAACATGCTGGATGATCTAACAATTCTATATTATTTGAAGAAAAGTATTCTCGTGCTTGTAGAGAAGCGTGTATCGCAGCGTTGTCTTGCTGGAAAATCCAATTTCTTCCACACAGACGTGTACCTTCAGTCCTGATAGAAGCATTTTCAAGCATTGAAATATATGTTTGCCAGCCTTTCACTGCTTGCAACTTTAGGGTCCCCGCTGACGAGAAAGCACCCCAGATCATTAAAGACCCTCCTCCACTATGCTGAGTTGAAAAAGTCTCTTTGGACAAATTTTTATCATGCCAATAGTGTTGAAATCCATCTGGACCATCTAGATAAAACTTTTTCTCATCGGAGAAAATTACATTTTCCCACTTCTCTTCATCCCAAGTCTAGTATTTGGCAGCATATTTAAGTTGGTTAGTTTTGTGCTGTTCAAGAAGACATGGTTTCTGCAGTCATTTTAAATGATTGAAACCCTTCATTTTCAGATGCCTTCTGATGGTTTTAGGACTACATTCTGCTGCTTTAGCTTTTCAATCGACTTGAGCTCATACTGGAGTTTTTTTTTTAAACTTCTGATACAGCGATCTAGTGATGGGGTTATTTTTTTTGATCGACCTGGACTCTTTTTGTGCCCATATTGATCTGGATTTCTTAAAAAAATTGTGATGACCGTTTTGCTATGATTCACTTCGTTTGCAGTGGTTCTATGAGAGAGTCCACCCCTATTAAGCTCAAAGATCCTTCCTCTCTCAAACTCTGATAATGGTTTCCCTTTTGCCATTTATAATTTAGTAAGATGTTTTTTATCCACGAACAAGTTGCTTTTAGTAACATAGAAAGCTTTTCGTATTCATTTTTTCAAAACTAGCCGATTTTATTAAAGTGGTCTTATCATTTTGACCAGGTGAAAATGTTTGTTTTTTAAAAAATAATTATTAGATCAGGGTTAAGGTTTCGAATGAAGCAGATTTCATTTTTTTTCCATCATATTTTCCCTTTTGGTAATAGTTTCAACCATTTGTTTGATTAAAACTTCGATAATATGCGTAAACGCTTACTTTCTTAAGTGGTCTTATGATTTTGACCAGGACTATATATATATATATATATATGGTGTTAAAAGTTAAATGCTTCTAGAATAGTAATTTCAAGGTCATGAGGGTTTTTTGAAGCATGAAAACAATGTTATTTTTTTGTATCTAAAATTTTATTTTTTATATTTCAAGCGGTCCTCTGCTCTTGGTCACAAAAATATAACTTTTTTATGACACAGAGCAGAGAACCACTTGAAATATAAAAAATAAAACATTAAATACAAAAAACATATCATTATTCATATATATATATATATATATATATATATATATATATATATATATATATGAATTTATAAATATAAATTTATATATATATTTCTTCAAACTGTAACATAATTCGCAAGTATAGTTACCAAAACTCTGTGTTAAAGTTTGTGGCATATTTTCATTCATACATATTCATTATACCATCTGTGTCTAAGCTGAAACATACTTATCAAATATTCTTATGCATATGCATATGTATAAAAAAAACTCTTGTAAACATTATTTATTTACATTTCCATATTTTAGGGGCCAGGCGCATATGCAGACCCCACAGTTTTGGTGAGTATCACATTGGCGCCTATTCGTGTACAGAGACACACACACACACACACGTTCAGCTTTATTATTTAAATATTGGTGTCTGAGATGGGTGTATTTGCTCATGACAACTCTCTATAACATGCATGAGAGAAGAACAGATGTATATAAATGGCTGAATCGTTAGAAAATGACCTTCAGACCGTAGTGAAACGGGACCGCAAATGGATGGTAACATTTAATGCTAGTAAGACTAAGCTGCTCTCCTTTAATATTTATTACAAGACGCCTCTCCTACCATTGATATTCATGACAAATAACATCGTACCTGAGAATTTTTTCTTCAAACTTCTTGGCCTAACATTCATGGCCAATATGAAATGGAACAAATACATTGAGGACATTGCAAAGGCTGCTGCAAAGGAGGTGGGCTCCTTCTATTGAGCTAGAAGACTATTCACACCTGAGAGTATTCTGTACCTCTACAAGGCCACCATTCGTTCATGCATGGAATATTGTTGCCACATCTGGGTTGGTGCATCTACCACTAGACTCTCTCTCTATTGGATAGAATCCAAAAAAGAGTTTCCAATCTAATAAGTCCCACTTTGTCATCTAAGCTCAAACCCCTGTCCCATCACTGCAGTGTTGCATCTCTGTGCCTGTTTTACAAATATTTTAATGGAATGTGCCCTGATGAACTCGTTGCACTTGTGCCCTCTCAACATACATATCCCCGATAAACCCGCTTAGCAACAAAATCTCGCTCCCTCACTGTTGAGGTTCCTACATGCCAAAAAGTTTTCTCTTCTAATAGTTTCTTCCCTCGAACAGTTAGACTTTGGAATTTCTTTCCTGCTACCTGCTTTCCTGGCTGTACTGATATGCAGAAGTTTAAATGTAATGTAAACCAACATCTTATTAATCTTTCCTAACCCAACGGTCCCAAATAGTAGCCCCTTACGTTCAAGTGATGATATGTCTTATTAGGGGTGAATGTAAGGAAAAGAAAAAATACTCACTGTTGTTTCATTGTAGTAAATTAGTGCCTTGTTTAAAACTCCCAGAAAGCCTAAGATTTTTGATGGCACACGAAAACCTTTTAAATCGCAGAAATTCTTCATCTGGCTTAATTTAGTTTCAAATTCTTTATCACCAATGATAATACCATCGTCAAATTTTATACTGTACTCTATTTCCAGATCAGCCATAAATTTCTTGATCAATGATATAATTGTCTCGGAGAAATTGCTTGGAGGACGAGGGCTGCATTCGATAATTTCATCAATTATTGGAGCTTTGTTTTTATCAAACATTTCTCGGCGATTATTTTCATTGCAAACACAAGACACCTGCAATTAATTAAATAAAAAAGAAATTACACAAGAAAATAGGAAAATGAATGAATATATATATATATATATATATATATGAAAATTCTTTTTTGGGTACAAAATTTAATTATAGCTCAATATAGACCAATTAACATGATTAAAAAAATAAAAATAAAATAAAAAATTAAAATAAAGGCTAGTTAACCGGGTTTCGCTCAACAGAGCTAAATCGAGGAAAATTGCGATTAAAAAAAAATATCATGAATATGACGGGAGGCTGAGGGGGGGGGGGGAGAGAAAAAAAAATTAATATAAAAAAATGAAAATTAAAAATAAATGGGGAATAAAAATTACATCGAAATCAAATTAAGTCCTAAAAGATTTTCTTTTTTTCTTGCAAAGGGAAGCTTTCAAGGACTTAATAAAAATGGTTTCTAGGATTATTAAATGAAAGAGCAAGTGCGATCTGCTCGGAATCGTGAACATATCAGCACTAAAATTTGTGGCACACGCATGATTATTTATGAAGTGCTCACTGATTGCATAACTATATGTATTAGTCAGAACATCTGAAGGTGAAAAATTTGCATAAAGAATCTTTCATGGCACGTGATGTTTTAAACGAAAAGCCAATCTTTGCAATGTCTGCCCACCATACTGTGTGCAGCAACTACGTTTGGATAAATAAATAATAGAACTGTTATAGTGAGGGGGTAGAACATCTTTGCAAATGGACGACAACATAGGTCTAGTTGAAAAAAAACAACATGTGGGTTCGATGCAAAATAACATTGTTGCGCAAACAAATAAAAAGGAAAAAATTACACAAGAAAATAAGAAACAATGCATATATATTTTATTACTATGCATATATATTTTATTACTATGCATGTATATTTTATTACTATGCATATATATTTTATTACTATGCATATATATTTTATTGCTATGCATGTATATTTTATTACTATGCATATATATTTTATTGCTATGCATATATATTTTATTGCTATGCATATATATTTTATTGCTATGCATATATATTTTATTACTATGCATGTATATTTTATTACTATGCATATATATTTTATTGCTATGCATATATATTTTATTACTATGCATATATATTTTATTACTATACATATATATTTTATTGCTATGCATATATATTTTATTGCTATGCATATATATTTTATTGCTATGCATATATATTTTATTGCTATGCATATATATTTTATTGCTATGCATGTATATTTTATTACTATGCATGTATATTTTATTACTATGCATGTATATTTTATTGCTATGCATATATATTTTATTGCTATGCATGTATATTTTATTACTATGCATGTATATTTTATTACTATGCATATATATTTTATTGCTATGCATATATATTTTATTACTATGCATGTATATTTTATTGCTATGCATATATATTTTATTACTATGCATGTATATTTTATTACTATGCATATATATTTTATTGCTATGCATATATATTTTATTGCTATGCATGTATATTTTATTACTATGCATATATATTTTATTGCTATGCATATATATTTTATTGCTATGCATATATATTTTATTGCTATGCATATATATTTTATTGCTATGCATATATATTTTATTGCTATGCATATATATTTTATTGCTATGCATATATATTTTATTGCTATGCATATATATTTTATTGCTATGCATGTATATTTTATTACTATGCATGTATATTTTATTACTATGCATGTATATTTTATTGCTATGCATATATATTTTATTGCTATGCATGTATATTTTATTACTATGCATGTATATTTTATTACTATGCATATATATTTTATTGCTATGCATATATATTTTATTACTATGCATGTATATTTTATTGCTATGCATATATATTTTATTGCTATGCATATATATTTTATTACTATGCATGTATATTTTATTACTATGCATATATATTTTATTGCTATGCATATATATTTTATTACTATGCATGTATATTTTATTACTATGCATGTATATTTTATTGCTATGCATATATATTTTATTGCTATGCATATATATTTTATTGCTATGCATGTATATTTTATTACTATGCATATATATTTTATTACTATGCATGTATATTTTATTGCTATGCATATATATTTTATTGCTATACATATATATTTTATTGCTATGCATATATATTTTATTACTATGCATATATATTTTATTGCTATGCATATATATTTTATTACTATGCATATATATTTTATTGCTATGCATATATATTTTATTGCTATGCATATATATTTTATTGCTATGCATATATATTTTATTACTATGCATATATATTTTATTGCTATGCATATATATTTTATTGCTATGCATATATATTTTATTACTATGCATATATATTTTATTACTATGCATATATATTTTATTACTATACATATATATTTTATTACTATGCATATATATTTTATTGCTATGCATATATATTTTATTGCTATGCATATATATTTTATTACTATACATATATATTTTATTACTATACATATATATTTTATTACTATGCATATATATTTTATTGCTATGCATATATATTTTATTGCTATGCATATATATTTTATTGCTGGAATCCTTTGAGATGAATGATTTGTATATTTATTTATTTATTTGTTTATTTGTGGACTGTTATCCTCATCTTCATAGTTGTTTCACAACGTTTTGGCCAACTATTCATCAGGCCTTCGTCAGGTGGTTAACTGCGACGGGATAGGAATGCTGAGTCTCTTAACTGTATCCTCAATAATTACTGCCTTCCATAGTTGTTGTCGTCTCACCATGTTTCGAGGCCCATGGTGCAGTGGATATAGGCATTGAAGCTCTACGATTCCAGGTGAGTATTGTCTGAAGATAGCGATTTCAATCCAAACAAAAGCCAGCCAGAGGATCAGTTGTCCAAAAACGTGGTGAGATAACAACTATGGAAGGCAGTAATTACTGTGAATAAATTCCCTCCCTTCTACTTCTAGAACAAATTGCAATTTCCAAAATAAACAGGAATGTCCACTTAATAATGATTGCATCCATAAGGATGTAATTTACTTATGCACTGTAACTGAATTACAACCAAGTAATTCTCCAATTGATCCAAGTAATAACTCACCCATCCCAATCCTCCCCCCCTCCTTCCAACCAAGAATCCATAATTCAGTTTTGTTAAATTATCCAGATGTTTTACCCATTAATACTCACAGTTATCTTGCCTTTGGTAACATTTGTTTCATATTTCTGTTTTAATCCTTTTTTGGTTCTCTTAATTAAAGTTAAACGTACACATCGGCTGACAATCATTCTATCTCATTAACCCTTATCCTCAAGTGACTTTTGGTCTTGACAACTGGTGACTCACCAACAGTAAAAAATAAAAAAAATTATAAAAGCTTCATTTCACTCTTCCCACTTTGCAATTTGAGGAGTTCGATGAGTCTTTACCTTTTGACCCCCATCGCACACAACGACATCCTGCACTAATTGCGCTATTCATTTAATGGACTGCATAACACGTGGATCTAGCTCCTCTGGCAGTGACTGGCAAATCATAGACGTTGCTAATGGTAGTAGATATGGCAGGTAGGTTGCCATAAAGTTGCTGCTTCGTGGAATGATCTTGGCAAGATATATTTAACACTGTTCGTAGCATATGGGTGTACGTGCCATCTAGCTTTCTTTTCAATCTTTTGGTGAGTGTCCAGGTTGCAGCACCGTAAACAAGGAGAGACTCCACCACTGCTCTGAAGAACTGCCTTTTCAGTTTGCATTTACACTAAAAAGCTTCCTCCAAAGACGGAAGTGTCAAGGAAATATCAAATTCACAAACAGTTGCATATATATCCCAGTCAGGCGAGATGATGTTATGTTTTTGTAGTTCTTGTAGGGAGGTGTCGACATTCTCCTACATACAGCACCTGGTATTCCCAAATGGTCACCCATCTGATACTGACCAGGCGCAACATTGCTTAACTTCAGTTATTTCATGAAAACTGGTGTGTCAACGTGATTATGCTGTCTTCTTTTTTTTGTATCGTGGCATGTTCATGCCGTAGATGAAATCATGGTTAGTGTTCTCTATGAGCTTTGGTCCATTGTTGGTCCAATTCCTCTGAAGACATCACATGATTTCAACTTGGCAGGATACATGAAGTGTATGTGTATTACCTTCCCCAGCGCAGTGGCATCTGACTCGCCTATTTGCACCTATCGTTTTTTTTTTTTTTTTTTTTTTTTTTTAATTACATTTTCACCCCAAACAAGGCACATTGCCACTTTGGTGTAGGGGGCTACTATCAGGGGAAACATCTACTGGGGTACTATGTAGGGATTTGGGCAGCGAGATGTTGGTTCACATTGCACTTGAACTTATGCATGTCAGTACAGTTGGGAAAGCAGTGACCTGGAATGGAATTCCAAAGTCGTCGTGGGGGCACAAGTGATTGCAGTTCATCAGAGCATTCACCATTATAATACTTGTAGAACAGGCAGAGGGATGCAACGTTTCGACGATGGGACAGAGGCTGAAGCTTAGATGCCAGTTCAGGACCTATCAGATTTGCGACTCTCTTTTGAACCCTGTCAAGGAGCGAGAGACTAGTAGCCGATGCACCAGCCCAAATATGACAGCAATACTCCATACATGGGCGAATAGTGGCCTTGTAGAGGTACAGGATACTTTCGGGTGTTAGAAGTTTTCTAGCACGGTAGAGGTAGCCCACCTTCCTCGCAGCGGCCCTGGCAATGCTCCCGATGTAATTGTTCCAGCTCATGTTTCCTGTGAACGTTAGGCCAAGGAGCTTGAAAGACGTACTCTCAGATAAAGAGTCGTTGGCCATTGCTATAGGTGGTAGAGAAGGTTTCTTGTAATTATTGAATGAAACCAGTTTTGTCTTGGCGGCATTGAACATGACCATCCATTTTTGTCCCCATTCCACTACTGATTGGAGGTCATCCTCTAGTGTTTCTGCCATTACTTTAGATATATGTTCATTTGTTTTTCTGTCGTGCCTGCTATAGAGTGTGGTGTCATCAGCATATATACCCATCTCAGAGTCAATTTTGTCAGGGAGGTCATTTATGAATATCAGGAACAGCAGAGGTCCAAGGATAGATCCCTGGGGCATTCCCACATTTATATCATATTGTTTAGATGTCCGACCGTCGAGGACAACCTGGATTTTTCTCTTATCTAAGAAGGATTTAATTATGTTAAGTATTCTACCAGTGATACCGTATGATCTAATCTTCCTGAGGAGACCCTCATGCCATACCCTGTCAAAAGCCTTGGATATATCTAGAGCTACCGCTCTGCCCTCTCCCGCTTTGTCCAGTGAATGGTATATGCGTTCAGAGATTACAGTGAGGATGTCTGCCGTGGAACGGGCTTGTCTAAATCCATATTGTTGGTCGGTCAGAAGTTTAGAATCTGTAAGGCGCTGGACTAGAGCATGGTTAATTAAGGTCTCAAATATTTTGGCAAAAAGTGGGAGGAGGCTAATAGGGCGATAATTTAATGGGTCAGTTCTTTTGCCAGAATTCTTGAATACTGGTACCACAGAAGCAGTTTTCCAGCAGCCCGGAAAGCAAGATTCATTAAGGCATTTGTTGTAGAGTTTAGAGAGAACTGGAGCTACTTCGGCTGAGCACTTTTTTAATAGCACAGCTGGGATGAGGTCGGGTCCACATGCTTTTGAAGTGTCAAGGTTTTTTATGATAGCATGCACCTGAGCAGGGGTGATTATTAGATCGTCAAGCGTGGCGTCTGTCCGCATAGGAAATTGAGGTAGGGGGTGGTTTAGAGGGTCCAGTGTGGAGTTTGAGGCAAACCGACTGGCAAGCATGTTAGCCTTCTCGGTTGCTGAGCAAAGAACCTCGTGATTATTGGTTAGTGGAGGAATTGTTGATTGCCCATTATTTACTACACTGTTGTAGATTTTCCAGAAGTCACGAGTTCCTAGTTTTTGTGCTTCGATGCGTTTTTTAGTGGTTTCCGTAAATTCCCTCTTGGCTGTCGCTATTTCTTTCTTGACGTTACTTCTAGCTTCTATGTACTTCTGTCTGTTTGAACTAGACTTATGTCGGTTAAACCTGCGGAATGCATGCTGCCTTTGGGCAATGGCAGTTGCGCAAGTCAAAGTAAACCATTGGGGAGAGTGGGGCTTGCTATAGAATTTCCGCATGGGAACATGCGCTTCAATTGCAGTTTTGAACCATTCAGTGGTCTCGGTTGCACACTGTTCAGCAGGAAGAGAAAAAATATTTCCCCATGGGGCGTCTCTGATAAGATCTCTGATTGCTTCCCAGTCAGCCTTTTTATAATATCTCGTTGTTTTGAGCACTGGCTCTTCAGTTTTGGGTCTAGAGTTTAGGGCGATTTCAACCATTATCACCGCATGATCAGCGTTCCCAAGTGGGCTGTCGGCTTTTGTTACACAGTCATCAGGAACTGTGGTCAAAAACAGATCTAATAGTGATGCGTGTTGTTCTTCCTGATCAGGGAAGCGGGTTGGAAAAGTAACAATTTGCGATAGGGAGTGAGATACAGAGAAGCTATGAGTTGCGCTGCCTGCTGCATCTGTGTAAGTAGAGAATCCAAGCCAGTTTTTATGATGAACATTTAAGTTACCAAATACATGTACTTGGGCGCTAGTGTCGAAGGAGAGTGCTGTGTCTATGCTGTCAGATACTTTGTTTATTATGGTGCAGTCTTGGGTCGAGGGAGAGCGGTAGAAAAAGTAAAAGTAGCTAATGTTGTGTTGCATGATTAGTCTAAAGCACATAAAAGCTTGATCATCCGTTTCTAGGTTTGTTTCTCTAGTCAAGGGAAGGGTGTTACGAATGTAAACTCCAAGTCCGTGCATATGTCTGTCAGAGTCCTTACGGCAGAGTGAGAGATATCTAGGCATGCTAAAGTAGTTAGAGGGGATGGAGGAGTGTAGGTTAGTCTCACTTAGTGCTAAGATATCCGGGGTATTTGTTAGGAGAAATGCTTCAACATCAGCTAAATTAGTTCTAAGCCCACGGATATTTGTGAATGCAAGCCTCAAGGGAGGAGGCAAGTTGGATTTGTTTGACCCTAAGCCTGGTTTAAGCTTATTTTTAGATTGTACTGTCATCATTTTTAACGAGTTTCAGTTAGGTTAGGTTAGGGGAAGCCGAGCAGGAGGTTATGCAGAATATCATATGCATCACAAGTAGACCATCAGCTGACCCTCCATCAACTAGGACTGTGGCCTCAGGAAAGCCCACCGGGGATGAGTGCAGGGTCCCTTGTCCATGCGTGCCATGGCACTGCAAACATCCCGATATTATACAACTGTTGATGGAGCAGCCGCTCTAAGCGCTACCAAAGAGTTAGGGCACCTGTACTACCAGTCGGAAACAGCAGCCAGTAACTGTCAATCCGGTACCCTCAACCCATCAGAGGAAGGTCAACCCAATCTAATTGCTCAGGCATATATGGTACTCAAGCATTCTCAAGTGCCCAGCTTTAGGGGTGGGGTATGTTGGGAGTGGGGGAAACGGCGTTCATTGCCCTAGACAAGAAACAAGATCTACCAATGGGTGTTTCTGTCGAATCACTGTGATAGTATCTCTGCGCCTGACTAATAGGCAAAGAAGGAGTATGGAAGCCGGGCGATAGGCAGGACCTATCTACTCCTTAAGCAATTTAGGTTTGCAAACCGGTAATTTGTTTGAGTCACCAGCTCTAGGAAGGTTGTCATCCAAGACTGAAGAGGCCTCCCTCCTCTTTGGTTTAGTTTCAGAGTTTTCCTTCTCCTAGACGGATGATCTGGAAAGATCTCCTGGGTCCGTCACCACTGAGAGGGTTTGCTCCGCGCCTGGGTTCTAATCCAGGTATTTCTGCGACCCCGCGTGGTTAGTTAATATTATTGGGTTAGTTTGTAGAGGTTATATATCTGCTAAATAGTTACACTCCTCAAAGTGAATTAGGGACATTGTTATTTCATTGTTACTGGATAAAGGGGTTGAGTAGAGCTCATGCAGTGTAAGCAACTATGATTGTAAGGAGGCTTGTTAGGAGGAGATAATGTGGTTTGAGGCTTTCTCATATATATACATTTTTTATTATTTTTCTTTATTTTTTTTATTTTTTATTTTTTTATTCATGTGAGCTTGGGCCTAGTATAATATTAAAGTGTGAGTAGGTGTTAAGAATTGAACTACGAGTTGTGCCCAAACTATATTTTAGATGACAGCAGGGCATGAGATGCGAGTGCAATATAGTACGGATAAAACAGTAAGTTTTGAGTCATGTGTAATTTGGTAAATAGATATATGGGCTGGTTTTAGTAGGTGCGAATAAAGTTGAAAGGTACAAAGTGAGTTTCTATTATTGAGAGATGTTTTCAGCTTTCAAGTAAGAGTTATGGACATTTAGCATAGCAAGGAGCATTGGTTCTGTTTCGTATTTGCGTTGCAAAGCTATCTAAGAGGAGACATAGTTGTGTAATGCAGTGCGGTGTGCTTTGCTTCCGAGTACATACTTTGGCTGTTAAATACCAACTGGAATAGGACTGAACTCCAATGCATGTCTAAAGGGTAGAATTGTATAGATGTGTAGTGATGACTAGGCAGTTAGCATGTGAGGGTTAGGGGCTGGAAGTTAAAGATTCCAGTACAAAACGGTGTGAAATGTAGGAGTTAAGTGGCGGTTTGGTGGGAAGGAGCAGATTGTTAGCCTTCAAGAGACAGGGGTTATTAATTTACAAGAAACATATCTACATTAGGATTTAGAGTGGCAGGTAAGTTTTTTTTTTTTTTTTTTTTTTTTTTTTTTTGCGCATGCAGGCTAGACAGGTCTTGGAGGTAAAATGTATATTGGGATTTCGTAGCTAGCAGTTAGGTGCTTGTTCCAGTTACAAGAACTAGTTCATGGCGGATCGGAAAATTCGTATTTTGTATTTATAGGCAGACATTAAGGTCACGCATAGAGCATAGCATCCACTCAGGAAGAATAGCTCGAGTATCACAGCTAAGATATCGCATATTTAGGTTACGAATAGTGAGAGTTAAAATTGGGCGGCACTTTTTTTTTTTTTTTTTTTGGCACCTTACCATGGCTGTTAATATTAAGTATTGTACTTAAATAAAGTTCTTCTGTCATCTAATTAATCTAAATAGGGATTCCCCACCCCATTACTACGTCGATGTGACATGGTAAAAAGAAAAATTTGTCAGGAAATTGTTTTAAAATAAGTGAATCAAGAATGGTCAAGATTTGCGAGAAATAAGATAAAATTACATAGAATGATATGAGCACAAACGAAAAAAAAAAGAGGGTTAGATTTGTTTGGTTTTAAAAATAAAAATAAAATAAATAAGTAAAAATAGAATAAAATAAAATATTAAAACAAAATAAAGTGTGCAAAAAAAAAAAAAAAATAAAAAAATAAATAAATAAATAAAATGTACTTAGCTAAAATTGAGCTGTGTGGCTCTCTTCGACCACCATGCAAATGACGCTAAGGAATTCTACCCCAGGTCATTGGAGTAGGGGGGGATACACTTTACATTTGGGGTCGTTTAGTGATAGCTTTCTCTTTTTTTTTAAGGAGAAGGAAAGGAAGAACCAATATTCTGCTTATATATTTTGAATAGATTCTGAACGTCGTCACATTTAGATTTTACAGTTACTTGGCCAGGCAAGAATTAAATTAAGAAACTGGGTAATTAGGCTGAAAAGAAATATAGAAGCAATACGCAATTTGAAATCAAGACAATTTCTTGCCGGAGATATTTACCAGTAAAGAAAGTCCATGCGTCTGTTCTTTTATCGCCCACGAAGCATTTTTAGACACTTGGTTTACGATTCGGGTGTTTATATGTTAAGCGGTCGACTTCATATTTAAATTAATCTATTTCAATGAGAGTAAATTATGCCTAAAAAAAAAAAAAAAAAAGTTCTGTCATCTAATTAATCTAAATAGGGATTCCCCCACCCCATTACTACGTCGATGTGACATGGTAAAAAGAAAGATTTGTCAGGAAATTGTTTTAAAATAAGTGAATCAAGAATGGTCAAGATTTGCGAGAAATAAGATACTAAATATCATTAAATGTCCTTAGATCATCTGCATAGCTGAAATCGAATAACATAACTCTTAATACCATAGAACCGTTGATCTGCTAGAGATTCGTCCTCCTCCATGACCATCCAACATCATCAGAATTACCTTCTCCTAGATGCAGGTCTTAATGAAAACTAGAGGTGCATCTTTCCCAGTGAATTAATGCGTCTCCAGATACCAACCTGGAATTTTCTTATAACTCAACATCCTGCTTTCCCAACTGTACTGACATGCAGAAGTTTAAATGTAATGTGAAGAAGCATCTTGTTGCTTGTCTCCCGTCATAATATCCCTTCAACCTTTGTCCCAGATAGTAGGCCCCTACTTCAAAGTGGCACTGTGTCTTGTTTGGGATGAAATTGAATAATAAAAAAAGTACATATAGCGCCTCCTAGCCTTCTCAAATGGTCACCCATCTGGTACTGGCCAGGCTCAATGTTGCTTAACCAGTGATCTGGCAAGAATCGGTGTGTCAACGTGATTGTGCCATACGGATTATGCTGTATGGAGGTTAAATAACACCCATCATGAAAACAGTAGTTTGAATAACTTAATACGAATTATCAATCCTTATCTAAAAAATTCCAAAATGAATCAACCTTTAACCTTTGTTTGGTAATTCCTTACTGGATAGAAACTGTATGTTTAGGATAATTGAGTCAACAATACACAAAGACAAATACTGGTACTGGTGCATATTGTGAACCAGATGTATCTCAGTGTCTGCTTGGCTTTGGCCGGAACATGGCGTCAACAGCTAGATTATTTAATTGCTGCTGATGTAACATAATGATCTGCCAATCACAATGCGGCATGCTGAATTACAGCGATTTTATAAAAATTTTCTTTGAACCTTTTTTCAAAACTTTTTCTTTAAAACTATTTGACCCTCTCCCCAATTAATTTTTGCTTCTAACCTTTTCTTGACAGTTATTATTAAAAAAAAAAAAATGAATAATAAAACACCAAATTACAGTAGATCATTTTTTGATTTCTACATCTTATATTTATTTATTTTGCTATTTTCTTTTACGTAGCGTCATGATTCTGTTGGTGATGACCGGCATAAACCGGGTGTTGACGTCATGTTCCAGCCAAAGCCGAGCGAACGCTGAAATATGTTGGGTTTACGATATGCATCAGTACCCAAATAAATTTTGTTGTTTAACTTATAATTCAAACCTGATACTCACATATTCAGTGTCCATATTTGCACAGAGTTTAACAATAGCCTTGAATGGGTCTGTGCCTGCTCCTAAAGTTGCTGAGAGTCCAAGGATGGTTGGTAGCTTCTCTTTGTCTATTTTGGACTCATGGTATTTCATCATGATTTCATTATAGGGATGTTTGCGTGTAGTGTTATGGCATTCATCAAAGACGAGCAAATCATAATTGGACAAGCGGACTTTTTTCTCCTTTAAAGCATTTAGCAAGATTTGTGCCGTTAGAATCACGACAGATTTGTTCTCAACATATTCACTTGAAAGTAAGTCTTTGTCTTCAAATGAATGAACCTCACTTCCTAGAATCCGTTTCAGCTGAAAAAAAAAAAAAAAATTTCTATTATACTAGCGGGCTGTCCGGCGTTGGCAGGTCGTAAAATACTCATAGATATTATATTTTAATTAATACAGTGCATGCGAGTGTTATGTTTTTATTTCGAAACAGTTCACTTCTTGTAAGTAAAAAGCAATACTCGAGCTGAGATCGAAACCAAAACCTAAAGACAGTGAGTCAAGTACGATAACCATTAGACCAGCTTGACATGTTCTTTACAAAGTGTTTTCAAACCTACTTATTCTTAACATGAAGAAGCTGTCATTTGTCCCCTTAGCAGCCCTTTTTTCCGGATGAAAATTGATTTCAGAATACTCTCAGGTGTGATTAGTTTTCTAGCTCGATAGAGGGAACCCACTTTCTTTGCAGCAGCCTTCGCAATGTCCTCAATGTATTTGTTTTTCATGCAAGATGTAGTGAATTTATTAGAAGGAGCAGGCTTTAATGATCTGGGGTGAATGCCGCCATAAGAAGAATGGTATCACCATGGTAACACAATTTCTTAACAACCTCAATAGCTTCACCATCCAGATATATTCTCATCCATCTCCATTGCAAGAGACCACGAGAAAGTCCATAAATCAATTAAGCTCTAGTCCATCACCTTACAGTGGTGGTGGTTGTTGTTGTTGTTGTTGCAGCTGTTTCCATGGTTTCGGCTGCTGCTATGGCTGTGGGGGCTGTTGTTGAGGAGGCTGCTGTTGTTGTTTCTAACCTAATTAATCCTGGATTTAATCCTAGCTGGCAGCCACTCGAACTTAGGGTTAGTGGTAAATATATATTCTTACCTGTCTTAAAACATAAGTATGGCCACGGGGGAGATGGGGATAATTTAGTGGAGGGGGGGGGGTTAATCTTTAAATGTCTGGAAAAAAAAAACAACATCTTTCTTGTTAAAGTCATACTTTAGTTTTTTATGTTCAAGGAAGTAACATACAGGGGTCATTATAAAATTAATACCTACTATTTGTTTTATTCCGCCCGAATGAATCATAGGAAAAATTGCAAACTGCATTGTAATGATGATTAAAATAATGTGTTCATGATCTGAAAGTTTCATATCTATGTTGCAGATACTGACGGTGTGAGACTCTAAGAAAGCAACCCCTGTCATGGACGTGCGTCAAAAGCATTGAATTCCTGGCCAAAGTGCATTGAGAATGCTGGTGACTATGTAGAAAAAACTCCCGTTTTTGATAACGGCCTTGATAGTCTGACAACGATTCTTTTCTAAAATTTTTTTTTTTTTTACAAGAGAGTCACCACTTATCAAAGCCCGAAGACCATTTGAAGAATAGGGTTAATGAGTGTACAGTGGCCACCGGGACAACTGTAGTAATTGTTAATGGTGGAAATTAATTATAATTTGATTATTTAAGGGGACGGCTCAACAAGATTTGAAGATGATCATGCTGTAGTCAGCTGGAAAGTAGGCTAGCGGAACAGAGTTCCACAGATGGGTAGTTGTAGGACAAAAGTTTTGGCTGCTGCTGTTTTTTTTCTATTTCAGCGGTGGCAGTGGCGGTCGTGGTGGTTGTTGTTGTTGTTGTTGCAGCTGTTTCCATGGTTTTGGCTGCTGCTATGGCTGTGGGGGCTGTTGTTGTGGAGGCTGCTTTTGAGGAGGCTGCTGTTGTTGTTGCTATCTTGATTGTTGGGTTGGTGGTGGGACGGTGGCGGATGTAGTTGTGGGCTTACATTTCTGGCCCATCACCATGCTCCATTCCTCCTTTTTGGCCTCCTACGTGGTCCTGGATTTCCTCGGCGCTGGAGTTGGTGCTGAGGTTGCAGAAGTGGTGACAGGTTGATTGGACTCTGGCTTTGTTCATGGAATTTGCATTTCGATTTAGGCATAGATAGGGAGTGGGGAAATTGCTGATAGTGGTTGTAGCTAGATGAGTGTGTTTTTTGTGAAAGTTTGGCAAGAGGAGACCATAGATTGAAGCTCAGACGAGCACTTGCCATGAAAATAATGATCGAGCAGAGACAGGCTAGCACATGTCTTCTGTGAGAAAGAGGTTGAAGGGAAGATTTGTTTGTTTGTTTGTTTGTTTTGTTTTACGGCATATCAACCACTTTGGGGTCATTTAATGCCGAAAGGTTCGTTATGTTGTGTTAAATATTGGTTTGTTCTTCTTAAGGTTTTTTTTTTTTTTTGGGGGGGGGGTCTTTCCTTATATTTTTGAGTATATTTTAGTTTCTTTCAGAAAATTGATAATTTTTTGGGGATCAATCTTGTTTAATATTGTTTTCAGATTTTTTTCTTGGTAATACTTTGTTCGGATTTGTTCAAGGTCAATGCAGTTTGTCAGTATATGGTGTATTGTGTAGGGTTCTTGACACGTTATACAGTTTGGTGTCTCCTCCCCTTTTAGTAGATGTGAGTGGGTGATGTGAGTGTGACCTATTCGCAGTCTGGTCATTACTACCTCTTCCTTTCTTGTTAACTTTTTGGTGTCTCTCGTTCCAATATTTGGTGTTATTTGGAATAGTTTGTTTTTGGTGCATGAGCTCCAGTTTTCTTGCCATTTTCTCTTCAAAAATGTGTTTATTTTAGTCTTTAGGTCTGTATAGGGGATTTTTCCACTTATGTGGTTTTGTTGCAGAGTTTCCTTTGCTGCCTTATCTGCTTGTTCATTCATGTATATGCCGATATGGCTTGGTATCCAGCAAAAGATAATGTTTTTTTTCATGGTTATGGCATCTATTTTGTTTAGCAATTTTGTAATAAGTGGGTTTGTCATTTTTTTTTCTTTTAGAGATATGAGTATTGAAAGTGAGTCAGTAAATATGATATATTTTTGATGGTCATCATTGGTTATTATATTCAGTGCCAAATCTATGGCTGTTGCTTCTGCGCTGAAAATAGAAGATTCGTTTGGGAGCCTTTTCTTTAGTTTTATTTTTTTGTGGATGGCTGCGCATCCTACTTTATCTCCATCTTTTGATCCGTCAGTGTAAATTTGTGTATATTCTTTGTATGTATTCTGGATGATAAGTAGTTCTTCATGGAAGGTTGATGGGTGGGTTTTCGTTTTGGGATATTTATTTAATTTTAATATTATGTGTGGTTGTTTGATCATCCAGGGTGGAGTTTTTGATTTGTTATATTTATGTATTTTTGTAATGTCCATTTGGGCTTCTGTGAGAAGGTTTTTTATCCGGAGGCTGTAGGGCTTGATATCTTCTTTCTTGTTGAAGAGATGTGTGTATTGTGGGTGAAGGGTACATTGATATGCAGGATTTGTTGGACTTGATACCAGCTTTAGGTAATATTGTAGCGCTAACTTCTGTCGTCTTAGAATCAGTGGAGGCTCGTGGGCCTCTATATAGAGGCTTTCTACTGGAGAGGTTCTAAATGCTCCCAAGGCTAATCTTAATCCTTGATGGTGGATTGTATTTAGTTCTTTTATGTAGGACTTCCTTGCTGCTCCATAGATGAAGCATCCATAGTCCATTTTAGATCTGATTAGAGTTTGGTATAATTTTAATAATGTGACTTTGTCTGCACCCCAATCGGTGTGTGCTAGGACTTTGATCAATTGCATTGTCTTTTGGCATTTTGCTTTTAAATATTTTATATGCGGTATAAAGTTCAATTTTTTATCAAATATAATACCTAAATATTTATGTTGGTCGGTAAGTGGGATGTTCTTGTTATCCAGTTTCAGGTTGGGGTCGTGGTGGAATTTTCGTAATTTGCAAAAGTGGATGCATTTAGTTTTTTCCTCTGAGAATGTAAATCCATTTTCTATGGCCCATTTGTTTATTTTATTCAGACAGAGTTGTAGTTTGCGTTCGGCTGTTTGTATATATTTAGATTGGTAGTATATAAGTAGGTCGTCCACGTATAGGGCATTTTCAATTCCTGGGTCTATGTTTTTTATGATATTGTTTATTTTAATGTTGAAGAGGGTGACAGACAGGATACTGCCTTGGGGGACCCCCATTTCTTGATCTTTTTGGACTGAATAAGTGTTGTCCATCCGTACTTGGAAGTTTCTATTTGTTAAGAAATTTCTGATAATTTCTGGCATTCTACCCCTAAGTCCTAGTTCATACAGGTCTTTTTGGATTCCGTATTTCCAAGCGGTGTCATACGCCTTTTGCATGTCAAAAAAAATTGCTATTAGATGTTCTTTTTTTGCAAATGCTTCTCTTATGCGTGTTTCCAGTTTTATTAAGTGATCGGTGGGGCTTCTATTTTTCCTGAAACCCGACTGGCTTTCTGTAATTAGATTTTTGCTTTCCAAGTACCAATTTAATCTTTCGTTAATCATTCTTTCAAAAGTTTTGCACAAACAACTAGTTAGTGCAATGGGTCGGTAGTTTGTTGGGTTTGTATGGTCTTTTTTTGGTTTGGGTATTGGGATTACTGTTGCCTGCTTCCAGTTTTTTGGAATGTTGTTAGTTATCCATATCTCATTGTAAATTTGTAATAAGTAGTCCAGTGATGGTTTTGGTAGTTTTTTGAGGAATTGATAATGGATCTCGTCGGGGCCGACTGCTGTATCGGGAGATTTGTTTATTGCCTCCTCTAGTTCTGCACTGTTGAATAATTGATTGTAGTTTTCTTCATTTTTTGATTTGAAGTTTATTTTTATTTTTTCTTCATTTTTCTTTATAGCTTGGAATTTTTTATTTTGGTTTTTTGATGATGAGTTCATTGAGAATTGTTCTGCTAATTTATTTGCGATATTTTGTTTGTCGGTAATCTTTGTGTTGTCGCATATAAGGTGTTTAATAGGGTTCTTTGTATTTTTTCCTGCTATTTTTCTGACCATCTCCCATACTTTTTTGGGTTTTGTGTTTTGATTAATTTTTGTTACATAATCTTTCCACGAGTTCCGTTTTGATTCTTTGATAGTTTTCCGTGCTTTGGCTTTGCTGTTTTTATAGGTGTCCAAATTTTCTTTCGTTGGACTGTTTTTAAATTTCCTTAGGTTTGCACGTCTGGCTCTTATAGCTTCTTTGCATTCTTTATTGTACCAGGGTTTGTTATATTTTGTAGTAGTGGAACTTTTTGGTATGTTCTCCTCGGCTATTGTGAGTAGGGTGTTGCTGAAATATGTGATGTGTTCTAAGTCAGGATTCGCTTCAGGTATTAATCTGTATTGACATGTATTTTGGAAATTTTCCCAATTTGCCTTTTGTAAATTCCAGCGGGGTGTTTTGTCTTCTGGCTTGGGATTCTCGTTTTCTATTATGATTGGGAAGTGGTCACTTCCGCATGCATCCTTATGTGTTCTCCAGCTATAATCCATGTATATAGTTGGGTCACATAGTGTTATATCGATTGCTGATAGGGTTCCCGTTGGTGGGTGCATATATGTATTCTCTTTGTTGTTGAGTAGGCATAGATCGTTTTGGTTAATTATTTTTTCTATGGTTTGGCCTCTTTTGTTGTTTTTTTTACTGCCCCACCATATATTATGACTATTGAAGTCTCCCAACAGTAGAAAAGGTTTAGGTAGTTGTTTGATTATATTGTTTAATTCAGTTTCGTTTATTGTTTCATTTGGTGGTATATAGAGTGAGCATAGGGTTATTGTTTTGTGTAGTGTTGCAGTTATTGCAACAGCTTGCATATTTGTTTTTAAGTTCACTTTGCTGTGTGGAATGTTTTCGTTTATCAGTATTGATGATCCACCGGTGGCTTTGCATGATAATTTGTTTATGTGGTTGTATATTGAGTAGTGTTTTATGTTAATTTTGTCATTTTCTTTTAAGTGTGTTTCCTGTAGGCAAATTATTGCAGGACATAAGGATTTGATAAGTATTTGCATTTCTTCGATATTAATTTTTAATCCTCTTATGTTCCACTGTAGGATTTTGTTAGTCATGGTTTATATTTTCTTTTGGTTTTGGACTGTTGGTGTTTATGTCTACGTCCATAGTTTCGATGTTAGTTTGGGTGTTTCTTTTGGAAGTGGATGGTCTGTTTCTTGTTTCTGGTGAGAGGCTTTTTTTGGGTTTTGGTCTGGGACTTTTAGATTTACTTTGTCTTGACTGTCTTTTTTGGCTATC
The DNA here is from genome assembly GCF_053919585.1 of Euprymna scolopes. Lineage (NCBI taxonomy): Eukaryota > Metazoa > Mollusca > Cephalopoda > Sepiida > Sepiolidae > Euprymna > Euprymna scolopes. Next base: position 67,709,034 of record NC_136520.1, read on the forward strand.
AGTTTCAACTAGTTCAAATTTATTTTCATTTTCAATTAATACTAATTCTGTTTTTTGTTTGTCATTTTGTTTTTGGGGGGTAGTTTTTTTGTTGTTCTGTTCTATTTCCATTTTTTCTGTTGTTGTGTGTTTATTTTTAACATCTGTTTTTGTCCTTGTTTGTGACTTGGATCTTTCACGTTTTGATAATTGAGGAGGTTTCATTTCTTTAGGGATTGATTCCTCAATATTGATGGAAGTTTTTCTGATTTCCTTTGTTTCGTTTTCTTTTATACTGGGTTGTTCGTTTCTGACTTTTATTTGGCTGTTGGAGTTTATTTTCAGTTCTGATAAAAAAGATTTTAATTCTTCAAGTATGTTCTTTAGTTCTTTTGCTAGGTTTGCAATTTCTGGAGCAAGGTTTAGTTCATTGTAGTTGTACATTTTGTTTGCTTGTTGGGTTATTGTGGCATATGAGTTTTTGGTGCGATTTGTGACTTCTTTGCGGGCTTCTTGGAAGGTTATATTTTTTTGATATTTGATTGTTATTATTTCCTTCTCTTGATTAAATATTTTGCACTGTTTTGAGTGAGAGTGGTGCTCTTCTTGACAGTTTGTGCATTTGGTTTTATTTGGACAGTCTTCTTCATCGTGGTCTGGGTTTTTTTCACTGCAGTTTCCACATGTGAAGAATCTTAGACATTGGTCTTTATTATGTCCAAACTTTTGGCAGTTGTAGCATTGTAAAGGTTTTGGGATGTATTGTTCTATTTTCGTTCTTTCATAACCTATATTGATGGTCTCTGGTATTTGAGGATAATTGAATGTTAATATATAAGTGTTTGTATATATTACCTCTCCTTTTTTTTTAAATGTGATTCTTTTTACATCTGTGACCCCTTGGTTTTTTAGTTCTGTTTTGATTTCTTCTGTTGTGCAGACGGAGATTTCCTGGTTTTTTATGACTCCTTTGGAGTAGTTTAGTGTTTGGTGTGGATAAGCTTTGATGTTTGTTTCATGCAATTTTTGTAGTTGAAGTAGAGTTTTGGCCTGTTTTTTATTTAGTACTTCTACCAATATGGTACCATTCCTTAATTTTTTGACATTTTTAGGTGTTATTTTGCTTGATATTACCTTTTGGATAATGAAGGGTGACATTTTAGTTAACGGTATATTAGACGTTGCTTCTAGCACGATGAATCTTGGAAAGTTTGTATCTTCATTGTCGCTGTCAGAGTCAATTTCTGTGTGTGGTCTCTTGGATTTTTTGGTATTCATAATAATTTTTGAAAAATTCATCAGCCATGCTCCCCACCCTCCTCGGAGCCCCTTATGGGGAAGAACTATGAGGGGGTAAATCCCATTCGCCTCGGTTCTCCAGGGCTACATAGCTGGTATACTCAAACATGGGGAGGTTTCCAAGCATTCACAATATATGGTTATGCCCACCCAAGTATGGGATTTCCCTGTATTTTTATTATTCCTGATGGTTACCTTTTTCCCAGCTTGATTGACCCTTCAGCCATCGCTTATTAATTCAGTTTATTGTTTATGTTGAGTGTTAGTGTGTTTTTGTTTGGATTGTCTGAATTAGTGCTTGTCATGACCAACCGATTGATTGGATCGGGCCTATCCAACCTCCCGTCTAGCCTAGTAAGGGCCAAAGTGGTGTGTTGTAGTATCATGTTATTATTTCCTAGGCATGTTCCACTCAACCACCAGGATCCCGTTCTTAATGCATTACGGGTTGCCACCAATGGTCAACTGGTGGTCCCATTGAAGGATTTTTACCCTCTGCAGGGGGGCAGTTGGTATGTTCTATCGCCCTACCAACTAGGCAAAAAAAAAAAAAAAAAAAAAAAAAAAAAGGTGAGGAGGTGAAGGAAAAAGAAAACGAGGGAGGGGAGGGGGAGGAGAATGTTGTTTTTGTTTTTGTTTTCGCAGAACATGACTAAGTTTTGCAAAAGGGAATAAAAAAACAAAGACATCTATGTAGGTGCGTTTCATCTCAGGAAGTCAGTAGACAGCCTGATCTGGTAGCACCAGTGAAGGGAAGAGATAATGGCATCATCTACAAGGTTTCAAAGACAGTTTCTGCCCAGATGTGGCCACAGTACTCCATTTTAGGATGTATCTGGCTCTTATACAGGTAGAGCATTGCATCAGTTGCCAGAGAAAGTAAGTGAGAGCCTGATAGAAAGAAGGGGTTAGGGTTAGGGTTAGACACTTTTTATCTATTCTATTTTATTTTCCATAATGCCCGACAATGCCGGATGACCATGCTGATTGAGATAGAATAAGTGACTTAGATTAAAATAAATATTTGAATACTTACATCAATAGTGAGATGTTGAACTAAGTAGCGAATATGGACCAGGTAAAGGACACGGTAGCGGCGGCCATTTTTCTTAGCTTCGTCCAAGTGATTTTTGATGATGGACGCTGCTGTTATTGTCTTCCCGCTTCCTGTTGGAGAGCAAATAATATCGTTCTTGCCTTCTTTGGCCCTTTCTCCTAATTCCAGCTGATAGTTATATAATGTAATTTCGCCTGAAGAAGTATTGGGATTATTCCATTCATCAAGTTCTTTGTCTAGATCAGAATCATCTACAGTAGTTGGTTGTTCTCCCCTTCTTTCTGCTGAGATGTTTTCACCAACAGTTCTGCTCACATCGACTTGTGGGTTAGGGTTAGGCTTTCCAATTTCAGATTCTGTTAAATTAGAGGCAACCACATCTCTTGTATGTTCAATACCGCAACCTATATTATAGACAGACAGAAAAACGAAACAAAACATAAACGGCTGATGCGAAAAAAAAAAAAAGGAAGTGATGATATCTTTTTTTCAATAAGTAAATGGGTCAAAGGTGATCGCAAAAAAATAACAAAAATATTTGGTAAATTTGTACACCAATACACTCAGCTACTCCCCCCTCCCCTCAAATTACATTTTATTTTTTTTTTATTATGCATAAACACAGTGAAAAAAATTGTTTTAGAATGCAGAGTAAAATAGCAGCTTTGCATATAAATCTAACATAAGATGATCCTCATTTCTGCAACATATAAACTAACTTTTACCACTAACTCAAAGTCCAACCGGCAAGGTCATAAAACCACATGTAATTCTCTAAAAAAAAATAGACCTCCCCCACCCTTAAAAAAATGCATATAATTTATCTCACTTAACGCCCCACCCCCAGTTAACTACCATAAAACATTAGTGCAGGTGGGAAATTAGGGATCATTTTACATTAAATTTATAAGTGAATCTGATCCCCAACTTTAAATTCTAAAATAATTGAATTTATATAATTTTTTTTTCATTCTGCCAAGATTTTCAGAGTGTTCACATATATCTCATTTATTTAGAGAGAGATAATTCAGTTGAGAGTATTGATTTACAATAATACCAAATATTTTGAGAATAGAAAACTTAACCTCTTAGAAATAAGCATCTCAAGGCTTTGGCTCTTCCAATGGAAAATTCATGGTCAATTTTTGAAAGAAAGATTCAACATGATTTAAAGTTAGCTTGATTAATCTCAAGAACATTTTAAAACGTTTTGTGTTGTGCTCAGCAACTAACTCGAAGAATACATTTTCCCCACTTTATGCTATCATTACACTAAGGTTGCCTTTTTCTCTTCAACCGAATCTTGCTTTCTTGATGGTAAGATTAATGCAAAGGTCAAAAGTAGTTCCCTATATGTAACGTCTAACCTTCTTCAGGTGTATCTTGTTGAACTTGGGAATCTTTCTGTCAAACTCAGGAATCCTTCTGTTGAACTTGGGAATATTCACAGCATTTTGAACTGAAACCTTTATTTAGTCCGCAGAAATATCAGTCTTTCATTCCAGTCCTAAGTAATTCACAATTACATTCTGTCAAGTTGTATGAAAGTTTTGTTGGTTAACTAATTAGTTAATTAACAACCTTTGATAGTTAATTATGAATTAAATAAAAAAAAAACATCTTTTCATATTGGAAGTCATATTGATGGTTGACAAAAAGATAAGTCAATTAACATGTAACATTTTTTAATTTTACACACACACACAGACATGGAGTAGACCGTCTGCATTTATATACATCTTCAGAATGAAGAGAGAAATACATGTAAAACACTTGTTTATATACAGACAAAGAGAAGATAACTCAAATGTTTAAATGACATGGTTTAAATGACATGTCATCAAAAACCCAGACAAAGGGAGGCAATCTTTTACATGTGTAAGGAAGATAACTTGCAGTTTTCATAGCATCAAAACCTGACTAACTATTGACAAATTTCCAATAAGTCTGTAGTGCAGCTTTATTCCTTCTAAAAAACACCCATGTTTTCTGAAAATATGTCTTCCTTTAAATGAAGGACATCTCCAACAATGTGTATTGATTCTTTTGGACAGTTCAACCTCTGTCATTTCTCTTTGGCAAATAGAACAAAAGCATTATTTGGCTTTCGGGAGATCACAGTGTAGAATCTGTTCTGATGCTACACTTTACCTTTTCTATCCTCGGTCAGTGGAGGAGAAATCCTTCAAGACTAAGACAATTTTAATTTTTGTTTCTACCCAGAGTGCTCCTTTCCAGGGAGCTGGATTTTTCCCCATGTTAAGAATTGACCTTGTGTTTTACTCTGCCTTCACCGGGAAGCAAGTAAATAGGAACACAGAGGAATTGAGCTTTTTTTTTTTCTCATTCAACATTCTAAACTGTAAAGGATAATTGACTGTAGGGCATGAAATTTTGATTTTTAAGAAAAATTCTATGAATCTCATAGACAGGAAGAAGTCATGCATAAGGCAGAGTACAGCAGATCACTATTCAATACCGTCTATGCAATGTAATGTGAACAAAAATCTTGCTGTTTATTTCCTTAGACACAATCCTCCATTAGACACAATCCCAAAGAGTAGTCACTTATGTTCCAAGTGGCAATATGACTTGTAAAGAGTAAAAAAAAAAAAAAAACTTTTAGACTGGTGCAAAGAAAGCAAACTCCGTCTACTGTGCTAGAAAAGTCCACAATTTGCACATGCAAATGGCGTATTATATCCACATTTGGGTTGGGGCATCTACCACTAGTCTTTCCCTCTTAGACAGGGTCCCACAAATGCTCTCAAATCTAATAAGTCCAGCATTTTCAGTAAAGTTCTAAACCTCTATTCCAACGCCGCAATGTTGCATCCCTGAGTGTGTTTCACAAATTTTTTTTTTTTTTTTTTTTTTTTACATGGAGTTCACCACTTATCAACAAGGCCCAATGGTCCCTAGGGGGTAAGGATTATTGTGTGTACAGTAATCAATGGGATAGTGTAGTAATAGTATTGGAGAATTGATAAGTTGTCATTACTTAGGGGGGGGGGGTTCATCAGGAATTTGTTTGTGTTGGATTTGAAGACATCCAGGTTGAAGTCGGGAGGGAAACAGGCAAGCGGAACAGAGTTCCACAGGCGTGCAGTTCTAAGAAAGAAAGAAGCTTTGTTCGTGGAATCTACGTTTTGATTTAGGCACAGATAAGGAGTGGGGAAAATTATTGACGGTGGTTTCAGCTAGTCGGATGTTTTTTCAAAAAGATTGGCGAAGTGAGGACCAGAGAATGGAGCTCAGACGAGCACTTGCCATGGAAATAACGATAGAACAAAGACAGGCTCGCTACGTCTCTTCTGTGGAATACTTTAATGGAATGTGTTCTGATGAACTCGTAGCAGTTGTGCCACTTCAACATACGTACCCCTCAACTAATCCAGCAAGCAACAAAATCCCACCCCTTCACTGCTAAGATTGTAACAGAGCAGGGATGCATGTAAGCAAATGTTGGGCTGTATGCAAAGTGACATCATGGCGAGGAAAACTTTGTGCTGGTGGAACAAATAAAAAGAACTTACAATTGTATTTTTTGGTTGCCCACACTGAGGATTGAACCTTCAACCTTCAGGAGAATATCACTTTTTACAATTGATTTTTCCAATTACTCTAACCACTGCGCCACGGGTCCTCACAGAGGTTACATCAACCGAAACGTAAAAAAATCACACTCGAGATGAGAACAGCAGTCCGATGAATCCAAATAATACGAAGAACCAATCCTCATCTAAAAATTTCAGAAACGTCAAATAATAATAACTTACCATGTGAATTTGTTTCCTTCAATAAACTAAGGCAAGCAAACTTTTTCTGCATTTCATGTGTTTCTAGCGAAACATCAACACTGGAGCAGTTATCATTATTACCTTAAAAAAAAAGAAAAGGATAAATATTAGTTTCTCTTGTTTGTCAGCTCTTTTTCGTAACCCTTTGTGGACTGTGTGTTCAAAATTACGATAGAAGACCAATAGGGTCCACATCGTCCCAGTATTTTGAGTCAGAAAAATACACAATGTATGAACTTAAAATTGCCAAATTTTACATGCGTATTCTTCAATACGGTTTTCATATATATATATATATATATATATATATATATATATATATATAAAATATTTTTATTTATTTATTTATTAATTTATTTTTTCCATTTAGTGTCTGTTAATAACTCTTGCTGGCATTTTCTTAAGTAATAACCTGTACATTTCAGTTGGCCTCCTTTTTTGCCCTATATTTTTTGTGCCTTTTAACATCATCTTGTCTGGGTCATTTTGACATTTGCTTTTCTATTTTATATTTAATTCTATCATCATTTAATCTTTTTTTTCTCTCTCTCTCTTCTTCTTCACTGATTTTTCTTAATTACACGTTGTCTCGGCAGCCGTGCTAAACACATCTTATTTTTCTTTTATTAATATTATTGGAATTATTTCCCCTTTTCCTTGTACGTATTTGTGAATTATTCCATGGGTTTCGGCCTTTTGGATTATTTTGGACGATCTTCCAATTACATGATTTCCTTAGATTTTACTTGTGTGAATGGAAATTTAATTAACTTTCTTGGATTTACATTTTTGGATTTTACCGTCATTGGATACTTTACCTTTCACCAGACTATCCATTCATGTGTAATCACCTTTTTCTCTACCATATTCCCTCTGTTTCACTTTTTGTTATCAAGTAAGATCTTTGACTTACTTGCAGTTTCATCAAATACTTTTGTATGCAAAATCCGATCCCGCATTTTGCTAATTCCTACCCTCTGATGAGAAGGAAAGTATTTCTTCAAAACTCGGTGGATTAAGGACTATCCACTTATTAAGTGTTTCCTTTTCAGATTAAATATGTTTTTAACTCTTTTTCAAAGTGCTTTTTAACATGTTTTATTAACTATTTGCTCTTATTGTAAACTTTTCTTATGTGCGTTAGAAATGAAAAACATTGAAAAACGTTTTTATTTAAAAAAAGTTACATTTATGGGGATCTATGAATAAAAATATTACATGAAAGGAATAAAAGTTATATATAACTTTATTCTCTCTCTCTCTCTCTCTCTCTCTCTCTCTCTCTTTTGGCAACCCCTCAGCAGTGAGGATGGTTGTCGTGTTCTGAGTGTGTGGGGATATGGACGACAAGGCCGATGCTGGCATTAAACTGCCTTTCACAGTGTTGACAGGTTGTTCCATTTCCATTCGCCAATCTTTCACGAAAAACACCCGTCTAGCTGAATCCACTGTGAAAAATTTCCCCCACTCTATATCTGTGCCTAAATCAAAACGCGGATTCCATGAACAAAGCTTCTTTCTTAGAACTGCACGCCTGTGGAACTCTGTTCCGTCTGCCTGCTTCCCTCCGGACTACAACTTGGATGTCTTCAAGTCTAATGTTAACAAATTCCTAATGAACCGCCCCCTTAAGTAAACACTCCATCAAATCTCCACACTAACGTAATGTACTTGCAATAACCCTTATCCCTGAGTGGCTTCCGGGCCTTGATAAGTGGTGATAACTGTGTAAAAAAAAAAAAAAAAAAAAAAAGGCTTGTGAGCGCTCTTCTCTCTCCCTCCTTCTGTTTCTCTTCTCCTCAAGGCCTGTACATTGGTTTGTCTCGATGGTGGCTTTGTCTTTGGTAGGTCCGAGCAAAAATGGTGGAAAAAAAATAAGGGGACATAATTTTGAAAGCCGGTTTATCATAATTTTTTCTTTTAAGTTTCCGACTACTTTTTGATTGTATTTGAAAAGATAATTTCAAAAAGAAAAAAAAAAAGTTATTTTCACGGCAACATTCAGAAGCTGACAAATTCAACTAAATTTTGAAATGAAATAAATTCATTGTAAAAATCCTTTGAAAGATAAACATTAGTTTTCTGAGTCTATTTCAAATAGCCTAATTAGCCCCTAAAAGCGAGAGATTCTGTGTGGATTCTACAAAAGCCAAAAAGTAAAAAAGCTGTCTGCAAATTACGTCAGGTAGTTAAAGGGAGGTAGAGAGTGCAGTTTTCTTCTTTTTTTTCCCCCAGCTGGACATTCCTATCATGAATGTTTATATAATTTTTACATTTTTTAATTTAATTATTTTTCTATGTTCTTGCTTTTAAATCAAATATATATGTAGTAGAGATTTAGAAGGCTATCACAATGCGAGGAATGAGATATAGTCAGTGTTGTTGGAAGAAGACAAAAACAGGTGGCGATTTACAAATCAATAAGTACATACATACATGTCTATATATACATATATTTATTCAGTTGTATTAAATACAAATGTTTTACTTGTTATGTCTGCGACAATATCCATAATAATTTTGGAAAAAAATTCCCTTTTCAAATGGTAGACGTGACAGATCGATTCAAAGCATGCTAGATGATGGAGCGGAAATTGGATGGATGTGTGGAACCTCGGAACAAATGTAAGGGGGGGTTTATGTATGGCCTAAGGGGTTTTTTTTTTTTTCAAATTGGTTTATGTTACTTCAGCTATTTTTATTATTATTTATTTTTTTTATATATTGCTGTTTTTACTTATTTTATTTTTTTATTTTTCATATATAATTTATATGGAAGGGGGCTTGTAGTAAGGCCCTTTCTGGACTGTGAGTTAGTGTATGAGCGGTGTGCAGTAGTGTACCTGTTCTAATGGGTTAAGGTTGTAATGGTAAGTCTTTGGTGGGAGCCGTATGTAAAGTTATATAATGAATGACGATTCGAGCTCCAGTCTGTTGTTGAGTTCTGGCCGTAATTTGGATATTAGTAATGATTCCTTTATGCGAAGATTCCCAATATTGCATTCTGTGGTTAAAATATCAACTTTAATAGATATATTAGTGTTTCTGCAGGTGTTGAGGTGTTTGTGGAATGATGATGCTTGTGTTTGTGTGTGTTCTTTGATTCTTATGTGTAGGGGTCTTGTGATGCTGCCCACGTAGAATTTTTCGCAGGCAGAGCATTCTAGTTTGTAGACTACATGTGTGCAGTGGCATATGGTTGCAGGGTATACGGGGCAATTTGTCAGTGTGCATGGTGGTGGGTCCTTGTGCTTGCGTTTAGAAAGCTGCTGTCTAAGGGATGGTCGGAGATTTTCTTTCATCTTCACCCGTTTTCATAAACGCATCAACATTGGAGCCTTTATTTTCATTAATATCTTAAAAAAGCAAACAAAATAAATAAAGGTTTCATTTTTTTTCTATTTAAAAATTTAAAAATTCCAAAAAAATAAATTTGTACCAGCATTTAAAAAGAGAAAAATTTTATAACTTACCGCATAATTTTTCTTTCTCTGACAAGCAAAGGTCAGAGGATTTTCTTTCATCTTCACCCGTTTTCATAGACGCATCAACATTGGAGCCTTTATTTTCATTGTTATCTTAAAAGAACAAACAAAATAAAAATAAGTTTCATTTTTTCATAAAGGCATTAACATTGGAGCATTTAAAAGTACAAAATAAATAAACATAATCTCATTCTTACCTTTTTAAAAACACAATTTCATTTTTTACAATTGTAAAGAATACTTACTACGCTGGTATATGGGAAAACTTACAAATTAAACAAATTCAGATTGAATTAGTATTAAAAAAGTTACGTTAAATGGGCTGAATGTCGTTTGTTGCGGACACTCCCACGAAGGGGGATTGGCTGGACTACTTCATCTTCATTGGAGCTCTCAGAAGGGGTGCTGGAACTATCGGTGTCAGTGTTAGGGTTCACAGTTCTATCATCGTGGGGAATAGGATGGATCCACAGGTCATCGTTGGATGATTCATCACCACTGCTACTCACCAACTGGTTCGTATTCAGGACAGGCCGGATATCCTTCACATGGCGTGGAGTACCATTGACTAGCACGACTTGCTCACTGATAATGCCAGTGATTCGCCCTCTTTGAAAGCTGCTGGTGCATCAATTATTGGGTGGCTTAACCCAAACAGTGTCCCCTAACTCATACGGCCTCGGGTTTCCTGACGATCAGGCAGACGGGCATCAATGTCCTTGATGCGCACTCGATAGCAATGGATCGCTTTGGTGGGTGCGCTTGCAGCAGGCATGCCATCCTTTGGAGTTGCATTATATCTATAGACTGCCTCTGTGATCGTGCACTTTTATTGCGATCCTCTTCATGCTTCGATGGCACCGCTCTGCTATGCCGTTGCCACTTGGTACATATGCACATCTGTGTCTTAGCTGGATCCCCCACTCATCTAATTTCTGTTTGGAGGTCGATGCTGGCACCTTGTCCCCGACCCCGTTTCCCGAGCCATATGACCAGTCATTACATCGGTAGAAGCGAATAGCTGTCAGTCGCCGTCGGCAGTTCCTCGCAATGTGGCCCTGGTCATTGCACCTATAACACATGACTTCACCATGCAGGACGGGCCCCTGGGATGGTCTATCCTCATTTAATGTGCGCTGTGCAGCAGCGACTACCGGTTCTCCAATCTCATAAGTATTCTTCATCACATCACATCTAGCCCGGTCTACCAGGTCGTTAAGGGACAATGAAGCTATGCTTGAGCTAGCCCGCAGGAGTTGCTTTGCTCCGGTTGGGAGCCCTGCCAAAAATTTGCATGCCAAGGCTCGCTCAGGCAGCCCACCAAACAACACCGTCAATTTCGTCAGCTCAGCCAAATAAACACCGACAGTTTAACGGGATGCAAGGTTCTTGCCTCAAATTGCTCCCAAGCAGTGGCGGGGTCGATAGCAAATGCCTTGTATAATGCCGCCTTGATCCTTTCATAATCCTTTTTTTCCTCAGGACTAAGCTGACAGATCGATTCAAAGCATGCTAGATGATGGAGCGGAAATTGGATGGCTGTGTGGAGCCTCGGAACAAATGTAAGGGGGGGGGGTTATGTATGGCCTGTTTTAGGTAATTAACATATTTTTTGTTCCTTTTTTTTTATAAAAATTTTTTGTATATATATATATATATATATATATATATATATATATATTTGGTTTATTTATTTTAGTTTATAACTTGCTTTAGTGTAAGATTTTTTTAAATTTTGTATATTCTCTGTCTATTTTATTGTCTTATTTATTATTTATTTTTTTTATTGCTGCTCTGTATTATTCATTTATTTGTTTAATTTATTAACATCCTAGCATATTCAGTGGGATGACTTGGTGTATCTAGGTCACACAAGTCGCTAGCAGGCTGGTACTGGTTAGCTTTTGAAGGAGAGAAGTAGAAGGGGGATGTGAGAGAGGAGGGGAGGGGGTGCAGGATGGGGGGCTCCCAGTTGGCTGTTGGGATGTTTGGATTAGGGGTGTGGTTGTCAGGAATAGGAAGATAGCTGGGAAGGGGGGGGCGCTGGATTGATATTCCTTGGGAATTGTTGATTTATTTATTTTAATAAAACTATAAGTGGTTATAGATGGAACACTTTTTTCTATTTAATTCTTTATTATTATTTGTTTATTAATTTGTTTGTGTTTGTTGTTAGTGTTTATTTGGGTTTGAATAGGTGGGTTAGCTTAAATCAAAAGGGTTTTTTTTTTCAAATTGGTTTATGTTACTTCAGCTATTTTTATTATTATTATTTTTTATATTGCTGTTTTTTCTTATTTATTTAATTTCTTTTATTTTTATATATAATCTATATGGGAGGGGGCTTGTAGTAAGGCCCTGTCTGGACTGTGAGTTAGTGTATGAGCGGTGTGCAGTGGTGTACCTGTTCTAATGGGTTAAGGTTATAATGGTAAGTCTTTGGTGGGAGCCGTACGTAAAGTTATATAATGAATGATGATTTGAGCCCCAGTCTGTTGTTGAGTTCTGTCCGTAATTTGGATATTAGTAATGATTCCTTTATGCGAAGATTCCCAATGTTGCGTTCTGTGGTTAAAATATCGACTTTAATAGATATATTTGCATGCAAAAGCCCGCTCAGGCAGCCCACCAAACAACACCGTCAATTTCGTCAGCTCAGCCAAATAAACGTTGACAGTTTCACCAGGTTGCAAGGTTCTTGCCTCAAATTGCTCCCAAGCAGTGGCGGGGTCGATAGCAAATGCCTTGTATAATGCCACCTTAATCCTTTCATAATCCTTTTTTTCCTCAGGACTAAGCTGTCGATATACTGCGAAAGCCACCCCGGACAGACGTAGAGGAACCACATGTTCAATATTCTTCATACTAGACAACAGGCAATGCAGTTCCACCTTCTCCACCCAGTCAAGTACCGGGGTCGAGCCGTCGAATTTTGGTATTAATTTAAGGTCGAATTTGTCCCCTATTATCCCGAAGTAGCTTGATGTTAAATGGGCTGGTAAACAGCAAAACGAAATAAACCGAATACAATACGCAAAAGTCCAGCTAGAATTCGTCACTGACAACTTTCTCTCTCAACTTCCAGCACGTCTTTCTCAACTGCCTCTGCCAACAAACATTTTATCAGAAAACTGACCCCATTCCATTTGCATACGTGTGCAATGGAAGATGAGATCTCGTGAGATTCCATGAGACTACACTTTATAAATCCATGGCTGCCATCTTTAATTTCTCTTTCTCTCAGATCCCATCTGAAGGTAAGTTGTATGACCGCACGACACACACACACGGGGGCACTTTCCTCTTTGATTATTACATTCAACTCTACAAAAAGAAACAAATTACAGGGTGAAACCGATAAAATTTATTACCTTATAAAAATGATTCCATTGAAAATCGGTTTTCTTTTTTTGTTGCAGACCATCTACTAGTTTGCCAGTTGTGTACAAATCCCAAGACCGATAGGAGCCTTCTGACAAGTCTGAAAATGACACATTGTTCAACGAGCAAGATCGGAGATGCACCGCTGTACAACTCATGCTCCCTACCGATCCAAGTTATGACAACAGAACCATTACCAATATCCTGAAAATGTATCGCTGGATAGCCACGAATAACACGGACATACCTAGGGTAAAGAAAACAAAGTTTCCGGCCACATTTATGGTATTTGGTGTGGGTTCAAGTGAGGGCCACATCATGCCACCTCACATCTTTGAAGTCGGCTGAAAGTCAACATCAAAGTGTATCTGGATGTGCTATATCAGAATTTTTGTAGCAATTTTTGACACCCCTAACACGAAACTGCGAATAAAATATAAAAACTCGTAATTTCTCTTTTAAAAGTGGGTTGATTATTTTCTTTATGGATTATACTTCCAAAATAAACTATTAAAGTTGTATAAAAAGTAATAGAAATATTATTTTTTAAAAAACAGTAATGAAATTAATTGAATTTTACGAGTTCAGTATTTTTCAATTTTTAAAATTTAAAAATCAATCAAAATTTTTCGATTGATTCTATTTTTACGATATTTTCAGGGTTAATGTGAAATTTTATGCTCTTTCCAATAAACCGAATATCACATTTTAGACAAACGTTTTTTTTTTTTTAATTCACGCCTCCCCCCTATTTTGAAATGTTTATTAAAAGGCAAATAATTTATGTGCCAAAGTTTTATATATCACCAATTGAAGATAAAAGATCAATAAATAATATATTCTAATTTAAAACAAAAAAAAGGACAGTTTTTTGGAAATTTACCTGTAAAGTCCGAAGTTTAAAACCTTTTTTTTTTTTAAAAAAAAAGCATGTTTGTATTTTTTTAATTTTTTAAAAATAAAACCTTGGTCCTTTAATTGAAAAAACAAATTAGGGTTAGAATTATATTTTTCGAGTAGTTATAAGCTTGGAAAGACAGGGGGTCGAATTATTCAATATTTTTCACAAAGTTTCTGACACACCTAGTGATCCCCTCGTGCAAAGCACTTCCAAAGGAGTGCTACAACTTTGTACACTTTTGTCACTGGCCCTCCTCCTCCCCCGATCTGAACCCACTGGACTACTTCGTTAGGTCATAGGTCGAGAGCATCACCAACATGACCTTCCTCAACACCAAAGCCAGCCTGAGCATCACCATCCACTGAGTATTTGCCGAGCTCCTGCCAGCGCTTCTAGAACCCCATACTCCCAGTTCCGGATCCGTTGAGGCTGAAGACGGCTATATTGAATAAAAGTCAGCTCTATTACATAATCAAGTTACCTGAATTGATTTTTTCAATAACAGTTTTAAAATAAATCTGTAGTGTTGTTTTCTTTAGGGGGGGACAACTTTATCGTTCACTCTGTAGACTTAAAAATAATTATAATAACACAAAATAGAGTTTTTAAAATATAAAATAGAGATTAATTTTTTTTTTTCTTTTTCAACAAACCTAAATCTCAAAACCCAATAGCAGTTGTTCTACTCAACGAATTTTTGGATATATTACTATTTTCGACATGACAGTTAAGTACGTTATATTGTTTTTGCTTAAAATGATACATTTTTAAAAAAATTGATTTGTGACTACATCTGAACAAGCACCAAGTTTGATTTAATGTTGAAGACTTCCCAAGATCCAGGGGAGGTAATTGCAATTGATCCTTTTGACTAAATAATTACAATCTGACATTTTTAAACACAAATATCCGAACATACCGGGCTGACTTGTTTTCGAAAACGGGACCGGTTTGACTTGTTTTACTTGTAAACATTAATATTCAAAATGGTGACCAGTAAATTCATAGGCAAAACAGTGGACCTGGAAGAGCTTGCCCCCTCTCTCTATATTTTTGCCTTCTTTTTTTCAATTTTTTTCAGCAGATTATTATCGGATGAACCACTAGTCAACCAGATTATATATATATATATATAAATTAATGAAAAAGTTAATATTTATGCCAAAGCGTTTTTGAAGCAGCCTTTAGGTTTGTATTACTATACACGTAGATTCGAAAAAGTTGTCGAAAAACAAATATATAACAAATAAATGTTATCAAAGGCAAGATAAGTTACTTTCTACTTAACTGAATAATTTTTTAGTGTTTTTATTTAATGTAACATGTTTATTCAGCTCGAAAAACAGTGTTTATCGATGTATTAGAAAATTAAAAATGGCGCCGGACTCTGTTGAACACAGTAAGTTTGGGAAAATGAGTTAAAAATAAAAAACTATACAAAATACTGTTAGAAACTCGCTCAATATATGTTACCGTGACACAGGCTGACATATATTCGGTGGGTTTTTAACAGTATCTTGTATAGTTTTTTTTTATATTTTTAACTCATTTTCCCAAACTTACGGTGTTCAAATGTGTAATTTTCCAATACATCGGTAAACTCTGTATGTTTCTTAAGAAATCGAAGTGAAAATTATTTGATTTTTGGCAGGCAAATCTTTATATACAGGTCTTCTCAAACGTTCCGGCCTGTTTAGTGTATTTTCTTCCTTTTGTTTTATGTGTGCGGTGGTCTGTATTTATTTGCTTCCCCACTGAGCAAATTAGGCACAAGACCGTTTTTTAATGTAGAGAGAGAGAGAGAGAGAGAGAGAGAGAGGGAGGGGACCAGTTCCCGAGAGGTGGGAAATGGGAGCTGAATAGTGATTTGCCAGCTGACCCATGTAGGGTTGCCCCTACATGGGTCAGAAGATTGCTACAAGGGCAATAGTCTTTGATTGCAGCATCTGCCGGAACAGATACTACACTTTGAGATATTAAATCTTTTATTCAGACAAAAAAAAAAAGAACATGAACAAAAAACTTAGGCACAAGGCCAACTCAAAAGGAGGCAGATGGGGGTCGTTGGTCATTCTTGTCACTCTAGAACTAAACAAAAGTGTCTCTTAGCTAGAATATTCTTTTACCATAATACCGCATTTGTAGGTGTGTCAGAAATTTCGTGAAAATAGTGAATAATTCCACCCCATCTTTCCAAGCTTATAACTCCTCGAAAAATGTAATTCAAGCCCTAATTTTTTTTTCAATTAAAAGGAGCAAGGACCAAGGTTTCATTAAAAAAAAAAAAAACAAACAAAAAAAGTGTTTTTTTTTTTTTTAAAAAAAGGTTTTAAACTTCGGACTTTACAGGTAAATTTCTAAAAAAAAAGTTCTTTTTTGTTTTTAATTTGAATATATTATTTATTGACCTTTTCTCTTCAATTTGTGATATATAAGACTTTTGTACATAAATTAATTATTTACTTTTTAATAGACATTTCAAAATGGGAGGCATGAATTATTCGACCCCCTGTCTTTCCAAGCTTATAACTCCTCGAAAAATGTAATTCAAGCCCTAAGTTTTTTTTTTCAATTAAAGGAGCAAGAACAAAGGTTCCATTAAAAAAAAAAACAAAAAAAAAAAGCAGAAAAACAAATAACGTGGTTTAAAAAAAAGGTTTCAAACTTCAAACTTTACAGGTAAAATTCTAAAAAGCACTAATTGATTTTTGTTTTAAATTTTAATATATTATTTATTGACCTTTTCTCTTCAATTTGTGAGTAGATTAATTATTTACTTTTCGGTGAGTAAATTAATTATTTACTTTTTATTAGAAACTTGAAAATGGTGGGGCGTGAATTAAAAAAAAAAAACGTTTGTCTAAAATATTATATTCGTTTATTGGAAAGAGCATAAAATTTCACATTGACCCTGAAAATATCGTAAAAATAGAATCAATAGAAAAATTTTGATAGATTTTTAAAGTTTAAAAATTGAAAAATATTGAGTCCAGAAAATTCATTACTGTTTAAAAAAAAAAAAAAAAAAATTCTATTACTTTTAAAACAACTTTAATAGTTTATTTTGGAAGTACAATCCATAAAGAAAATAAACAACCCACTTTTAACAGAGAAATTACGAGATTTTTATGTTTTATTCGCAGTTTCGTGTTAGGGGTGTCAAAAATTCCTACAAAAATCCTGATACACCTACCGCATTCGCCCTTTCGTACTTGGGGACGTCCTACTTGGCACCCAATTGTTTAAAACATTTTTTTATTTCCGTGTAAAAACAAAAAAGATAACAATAATGATACGATAATTCATTTGTGTCGCGGGGGGGGGGGGAATTGGCCCGAAGGCCACAAAGGTCCCTCCTGCCTATGTGTGCGGTGGTCGAATCACACCGTCGTGTTCTTACGCGTGGGCGTTTAAACGGTGATCGCTATGAAATGTTCCTGCCCGGGATCTGCACAAGCACTCAAGAAGCACCTTAAAACTGAAAAATTAAAGCAAAGCAATATATAATGTACTTACGATCAAGTTCAGCTTCAAACTGTAGAAGTTTTGCCCGGAGATCGAATCGTTCGAGATCTTCTAGAAAATCAAGGAACTTGGTGAAATCTCTGTTTGAAACGTTAAAATATTTCAGGTCTTCCAAAGTGTCGAGTAACTCAATGGCGGTCTCGTTTTTTTTATTGTTTGTTTCACCTCGGAGATAAAAGTTGGCCATTTCTATGTTGTCGCGGGTTAATTCTTTGACGATGGAAACCAGCGTTTTCCGTATCGCGCGATCTTTCCCCGCAGAACTCATAATATAATATAATAAAAACATTAAACAGCACGCAAAACTAAAATCTTCTAAAAATAAAGAGCGTTTTTTTTTTTTATTTCCTTTAATTTTTAATTTTTTAATTTTTTGTCGTTTATAAGATAAATTTTGTTGTCGTTTAAAGATAAAATTAATTATCAAAAAAGAAAAATGTGTCTCTTTAAAAACAACAACAAAATAGCAAGTACTTGTCAATTTATTTCTTCGGAAAATTAAAATTATTATATACTTGTATGGAGTTTTTTTTTTTTTTTTTTTTTTTTTGCTAATAAAGAATAAATTTAACAACAGAAAAACAAATAGCAAATATTTGTAATTTTTTCACCGGAAAGTTATAATCATTATCTACGTATTTTGGTCTTGAATACTTGACTAACTTCCAGAAAAAGAAAAGCAGTGAAGCAAGCAGAAGCACCGCTCGAATTGTTTAATGTCATACGAATGTCAGTGATTTTTTTCATCCCCTAAATATACGGCTATAATCACTGTAATTTTGGCCTTCGGGACAAGATCAAAGTGTAGTATCTGTTCTTCAGATGCTGCACTTCTATTTCTTGTTCTCTTTCGGTGGAGGAGAAATCCTTCACGACTGAGACAATTTTTATTTTTGTACCTTTTCTCCACGTTAAAAAACGACCCTGGTGTCTAACTCTGTCCCGTGGGGAGGCATAGTAAATAGGTATAATCACTGTAAAATCAGCGAAGTTAAGCAACGTTGATTCCGGTCAGTAAATGGGTGACCATTGAAGTATATCAGATGCTGAGTGTAAAAAAAATATCTTCGAAGCACGAAGAAGTTGCGACTCCTCGGCCAGAGTGTCGCGGTCAAATAAAAAACAGAATAAAAAGATTGTCGCAGGGATAAGTAATTTAAAATATGGTAAAAGAAAAAAAGAATGTGATTTTAAAACTTAAAAGTATTTCGCCTCGTATAAAAAATCAAGTTCTAAAAAACAAATCCAACTATTTGAGAAGGAGAACTAAGTTTCTCTTTTAAAAATAAGAGCAAACGGTGTAATCCGTGTTTGTAAAAAAAACAGATGTAAAATTATGCTGCAGAAATACAAGCGACAACTGTTTTTATATGCGAACCTAACTGAAACTGAAAATGTTTCTTGGAAAAAACCTGTCAGTTTCGTTTCTACGAAATTAGAATCAACGTCGTTATCTCATTGTTGCTAAAAATACCCCCACTTGATAAAAAAAACGCCAGTACAAGAAAATAAATGAATGCATAAATAAATACTAACGAGGAATAATAATTAAAAGGAATAAGTTATTAATAAAATACATTTTAAAAAGTTAAATAACATTAAAAAATTATTCTTATACTTGTCAAAAAAAAGTTTTTTTTTTTTTAAAGTGAAAGTAAATTGGGGAAAAGCCATTAAGAGAGTTATTCCTCTTTATTTGTTTATCTCTGCTACTAGCAGGCTGCCCGGTCATAAAATAGGCTTAAATATGATATTTTGATTAATGTAGATTTCATATCCCGGCGTTGCCAAGGTGTTTACGTGGTGTAGTAGGGAATCCCGGGGGAATGGGGGATCAAAACAACAGTAGGCAGAGGTGTAAAAAAAAAAAAGTGGAAGTAGGCAGGCAGGCTCAAACCCATAATGCGAAGGAGAAAAAAGGGTAAAAAAAAAAAAAAAAATGTGACGTCTTAGCAGATGTTTCCTGAAGTATATCAACATTAACAATGCATAATGAATAAAAATGCACAAGACAAAATAACATTATAGATAGATCAGCAGACGGTACGTCTCATAGGGAAAGATCGTCTCCCGGTCCTTTTATTTACAAAAAAAAAAAAAAAACAGATTTCAAGACTGTCGCGCCCTCTAGTGGTAGTCCATTGAAGTGCAAGGGAGATAATCCGTAGTTCATTGAAGTGCAAGGGAGATAATCCTGTCCAATATATTACATCCCTTCAATCTTACTCTGGATCACGAACATAGTCTTCAAATTTTTTTGGTGGTCTCCGAATACGCCCTGACTTGCGAGAGGGTGGTGATGCCGATTTTTCTACCACTGCTGGAGTCTCTGCAACCCCTTCCATATGCCTGCTCTCAGGTATTAAACTTTCCTCAGGACTGTCGGGTGTGCTGGAAACTTCAGGTGTGCCGAAACTCTCAAGATTCTTTGCAGCATTATCTGCTTGTATCTCAGGCGTAAGTTCCACTGCTACTGGTGATGAGAGTTTCACAAGCTGGTCCACATGCCTCCTTACTAGCCCTCTACCGGTTTCCACTTCAAAATTCACTGCTCCCAACTGTCTGGTAATGGTACCTTCAATCCATCGCTGAGTAGATCCATAGTTACGCACAAGCACAGGATCGGCTACTTTAAATTCACGGAGCGGCACCATTACCTTGCTCCCCCTTTCCATTTTATTTTTTACATCCATAGCCTTGTACGTGTCTGGCTTTGCCAAATGAAACGCTGTTCGTAACTGCCGTTTGAACATCAGCTCGGCAGGAGAAACCCCAGTTGATGAGTTTGGAGTTATCCTATAAGTGAATAAAAATCGGTTCACCTTGGTTTCAAGTGTTGCCTTGCCGTCTGTATTCATCCTTTTAAGCGCTTCCTTGAAGGTGCGTACACTGCGTTCTGCTAGTCCATTCGAGGAAGGATGGTAAGGAGCTGTGAAAATGTGCCGAATTCCATTAGCATTTATGAATGCTTTGAATTCTTCACTTGTAAAACAGGGACCGTTGTCACTCACAATTAATACCGGTAGTCCATGAGTTGCGAAGATCCCTCTCAATTTTTCAATTGTGGTCATAGCAGAAGATGATTTTGTAATGCAAACTTCAGTCCACTTTGAATGAGCATCCACTACTATCAAAAACATGTGCCCCAAAAATGGACCCGCATAATCTAAGTGGACTCTCTCCCATGGTGAACTTGGATATTCCCAGCAATGAATGGGAGCCTTGCCGGGGTTGCTTTGATAATGTATGCAGGTTCCACAAGCTTTACCGGCTCTCTCAATATCTGCATCAAGATTTGGCCACCACACATAGCTGCGAGCAAGGGCCTTCATTCACACGATCCCTATGTGTGTCTGATGTAATTGCTGCAACACTTTTGTTCTGAGTATAGCCGGAATTACTACTCTACTCCCCCATAATACGGTACCATCTTCACATGTCAACTCTGTCCATTTGTTGAAGTAGGGCTTCATTGCCGTGTCTGGAATACACCTACTCCAGCCATTCAGGATGTATTCGTACACCCGACTCAAAGTAGGGTCTCTTCTTGTCTCCAATCTTACTGCCGCCACAGTCACTGGAGCATCAACCAAGTTCATCATGTGTATCCTGTTAGAATTAGGTGTGACATCTTGCTCCTGCACACTGATTAGAAGACGACTGAGGCAATCTGCATTTCCATTAAGGGACCCGGCACGATACTCCAACCTGTAATTATAGGCAGCCAGAAATATGGCCCAGCGTTGAACTCTGGCAGCAGCAAGAGAAGGGATCGGCTTGTTTTCAGCAAACAACCCCAATAACGGTTTGTGGTCAGTGAACAACGTAAAATTATTCCCATACAGATATTGGTGCAACTTTTTCACCGCAAAGACTAGGGCCAGCCCCTCCTTCTCAATGTGCGCATAATTCCGTTCTGCCTCAGACAGCGTTCGTGATACGTAGCATACTGGTTTCTCCCTTCCATCTTCCATTTTGTGAGCCATTACAGCTCCCAGTCCATAGGGAGAAGCATCTACTTGCACCAGAATCGGTCTAGATGGATCAAAATGAGTTAAAAGAGGTGCAGAACACAGCATTTTCTTTGTTTCTTCAAAAGCCCTGGTTTGTCCAGCACCCTATACCCAGGGAGCACCCTTCCTCATTAAGTTGTGAAGCGGTTCAAGTATAGTTGATAAGTTTGGCAAATGACTGTGATAATAGTTAAGTGCCCCTAGGTAGGCTCTTAATTCTGTGATGTTTTGCGGTCGAGGTGCCTCTGTCATGGCGGCTACTTTGTCTGGAAGAGGCGCTATGCCTTCCTTACTAATTCTGAAACCCAGATATGTCACTTCAGGAAGGAGAAACTTGCACTTACTTCTCTTTAATTTTAATCCGGCCTTATCTAGAGCAGCAAATACACTGTATAAATTCTTCAGATGACTACTGTCATCACTACCTGAAACCAGGATGTCATCCACACGCACCTTACAAAAAGGAATGTTCTTCAATCTTTTGTCCATCTCCCTTTGAAAAATCCCTGTAGCACTGTGTACCCAAAATTGTAGTCTGGTGGGCTGGTATAATCCTTGGTGAGTGTTTACTGTTAGCAGTTCCTGGGTTTCTGCATCCAATTCCAGCTGCTGATAGGCATGGCTCAAGTCGAGCTTGCTAAATTTTTGACCCCCTTTCAAAGTAGCAAATATATCTTCTGTCCGAGGAAGAGGCTAATAGTCACATGGTGATGCCCGGTTTACTGTTTGTTTGTAATCTCCACAGATCCGGATGCCTTCATTATTATTTTTGGCAACCGGTACAATGGGGGCAGCCCACCTAGAGTATTCCACTCTTTTGTAAATTCCCTGGTTTTCCAGGTGATCTAGCTCCTTTTCCACATCCGCTTTTATGGCATAAGGTACTGGTCTTGCCCGACAAAATTTGGGACTCATCGTTTTATCAATGGGTATTTTGACCTTAAAATCCTTTAAACACCCCATTTCTTCACTGAACAGCGAATCAAATTCTTTTAAAAGCCTTTCCAACCTCGAAGGGGAATCTTCCTGGTATAAAGGAAACATGCTTCTCCAATCCAGCTTTACCTTATTCAACCAGTTGCGGCCAAGAAGTGTTGGTACATTACCTTTCACCACCAGCAAAGGTAGTCGATGCTTTAACCCTTCCTGGATTACTTCCACGTCTGTGGTCCCATGTGGTTTCACTAATTCACCAGTGTACGTTCTCAACTTGACATGGCTTTCCTTTAGATCACGAACTTGGCCAATTTTATTGAATTTTTCTAGGCTCATTACTGTGCATGCAGCTCCAGTGTCCACTTCCATGACCACTTTCTCTTGATTAATTAGCAGTTCCACTAATACTGGTGGTGTCCGCAGGTTAACAACTGTGTGCAAGTCTAGCCTTTCCATATTTATTTCCATTTCTTCACAACAATTTTCCTCCACATTGTTCACCATCCTGCTTTCCTTACCTCGTTTTGCGGAGTTAGGAGGCCTGCTCTCTTCTTGCCTACACTTCCGACGAGTATGCCCTATTCGCCTGCATTTAAAACATTCCTTTTTTTAAACTGGCACTTGTCCGCTTGGTGGCCCGTGCTTCCACAACGATAACACTCTCGTTTTAATGGTAACCTGTGTACGGACGTTTCACTTCCACTCGTCTGTACTCCCAACATCAACTTGGAATATTTCCTTGCCGATTCCATAGACACTGCTATTTCAATGGCCTTGTGCAAAGTTAGCATTCTTTCGCCCAGCAAGCGCTCCTGTATCTTCTCATCTTTCACTCCCACAACCAAACGATCACGTATGTGTTCATTTACTTTTTCTTCAAAGTTGCAATGTTCCGACATTTTTCTCAGTGTGGCCACATATTCACTAATGGACTCACCTTCTTGTTTGTCTCTCGTGTTGAATAAGAAACGTTCATGTATCTCGTTGGGGGCCGGCCTGATGTGCCTCTCCATCAGAATACATAATCACATGAGAAAGAAACGTGATTTTCCGAGAGTTGTATGGGGTAAACGCTAATAAAAACCCCTGGACGCCGTCTTGGAATTCTCTTTTCCCCCCAACCGGTGACACAACAGACGTACCCGAGGTAAGCTCTTTTTCCCCTCATTTTAGTTATTGCTACTTCTGCTACACTCCCCCCTGATCTCATGATCACAAACGGGGCAGGGGGGCAGTCATCTTTGTCTGGTACTTCTCCGAAGAACCGGAGGCAGCACTTCCTCCCTGCCATCCTCCTCATCGCCATTATTGTCACCAGTCTGCTCCATAGGCGGTGTTTCACAATCAGGGCAGGGGGGCAGTATTCGTCTCTGTCGGGTACTCCCTCGTAGAGGCAAGACGGGTGGTCCTTCCTCCGCTTCTTCAGTATGTACATTATATGGCTCAAAATCCTCTCCGTCGTCCTGCATCATACTCTCTGTCTTTTCAGAAGACATCATACTGTCTGAGTCTCCCTCTTCCTCCGATGTAACAACATAATGGCGAGGGCACAAATCCTTCACGTGACGAGGCACACCGTCCACCAAAATCAACTGAGGGCTGATCACCTTGGTCACCTCACCCTTGCTGAACCTCGTGGTACATCGATTTTGCGGTCTTTTGACCCATACGCGATCTCCAACCTGGTAAAAGCTGTTCTTGGAACCTGGGGACGCAGTTGCGAGATTGGTCTCCTTTACTCGAACTTCGTATTGATAAATCCTATTGGCAGGCGCAGTGGAGGGAGATGTGTCGTCTCTTGGTGTGATGTTATACCAGTAGACAGCCTCCTGTATGGGACAACACATTTTAGCCGCTATTCGTTTCACTGTACGGTGACATCGCTCCGCTATGCCATTCCCGGCTGGAGCGTATGCACAACGGAATCGCAAGTGAACTCCCCATTTACATGCAAATGCTTGGAACATATTGCTGCAGAAAGCTGTGTCATTGTCTAAAAGGAGTTCATGCGGCGCGCCACGCTCGAGGAACACTGCCTCCAACTGATGAATCATGCTTGCCGAGTCCTGCCTTGCCAATTTCCTCCAAATGGAGAAACACGATGGACCACAGTCTGTTAAAGTTAAAAAATGGAAGGTGCCATAATGCGTGATATCCATTCCAATTCTCTGCCAATTCTCGTTAACTTCCAGCTTTCCCTTTTCCCACCTGACTGGCGCTGGGTCAATGGACTGACATTCCTCGCATTTCTGTATGACCGTTCTGACAGTTGCTTTTGTCGTGGTTGGACATCTTCTCCTGACAAAGTAGGTAGTGCGTCGCACCCCCGGATGTCCACTATCTTTGTGAATAGCCATGATTTGACTCTTATCCAGCTCGTCTGTGTGGACCGCGCCTATCACTGGGTCAAGACCGTTTTTCTTTTTCATTGCCTCAAACCACCGCTGTGGCACTCATGTCAGTCGGTCAGCAATGTTTCGTGCTGATGGAACCAGCGTCACATCCACTGTCAGCCCGTACTCTTTCACGAGCTCCTTAAGAGTGCTTAATCGCCTCCTAATAAGCATCTCGCTTGCTGCTTTGGTGCGTACTCGCGCCTTTCCAGTTAGCGTGTCCGAGACCCAATGGTATACGCAAACAGAATCTGTCTTTATGTGTAGCACCTTGCTCTGCCACTGGAGAGCCAAATTGATGCCTTTCAATACGGCATCCAGTTCAGCCAAGTTGATATGTTGAGAGTCATCTTCAGGTCGCAGCCAACATGCATCTTCCAACACAGTTTCACACATCTCCAAGGCTGCCCCAATTGCTAGGGAGCTAGCATCGACCCATACATTCAGCTCTTTGCCGTCCACACACCAATTTCCCTGTGCCGGATCGTTCTGCTGCGCAGATTTTAAGGTTTCGAACATCATACGATGTAGTACGGCGTCCCTTGCTTCATCATCCCAGCCCTTCGTTACCGAACTTACTCTCCTTCTGAGTATTCCGCAAGCCACACGAAGCCAACCGCACACCGGAAAGTGCCCGACAAGTCGACCACACAGGTAAAAGATTGTTCGTCGCGTAACAATACTGGGAGCCTCCGGAATTGCATTTCCTCGCTTCCACCGCAGTTCATTGCGTTCCATCCTGACTGCCAATCCCAGCACCCGTGCACCGTCCTTCAACTGCTCCGGGTTCTTGCACTCCAACCCGAACTGCGCGAGGTGTTCTCTCACATGGGTCGCGGGCACCACGTCTTCATTGACAAAAATGTCATCAATGTAAGCAGATGCTGCGCGGCTTATAACTTCTTCCTGAGATAGTACTTCGCTGACAATTGCTCTCATTATCAAGGGAGCCACATTCAAACCAAACCCCAGACGGGTCAGACAGTATTTTTTCTCATCGATTTCCATAGTCTGGTATGGCCACAGTGTCTCATGGACCCGGACTTGTAGGTATGCTCTTCTGAGGTCCAGTAGAGACACGTTAGCACCTTTTTGTCTCCACTCACGCAGCTTAGCCGCACAAACATCTGCGTTGGCCGTAAATGCGTCTACGTAATGATTTAGCTCCCGGTAGTCCATCACCGGGCGCACTTTGGCTTTGTTCTGCTGTATCACAGTCATCAGGGGAATTAGACCTTTGGGGGGTCCCAATTTATCCTCTGGGTATGGCACGAGCCAACCATTATCTATCCAGGTGTGGAGCTCCTGCGTGTATTCTTCACGAATTTCTGCTGGCACTGGGTACTCTGACACTCGATTATGCAGCCTTTCAGGGGGGTGGTCCACAGACCATTTCCACGATGCAGTCCACGTTCGGTTTTGATGGTCAAAGGTAGCAGTGAAATCTGGTTCATCGATAGAAATGGCTGCGCATTTAATACTTTTCCTGGCGCCCAGCCGCACTGATCCTGTAGGCTTGACAACGACACCTCCTAGAGCTTTTATGGCGTCGATCCCTAGAAGCAAGTCAAATCCCAGTGGCTTGCCATGCACCACCAACACATCGACTCTGGCAGACACACCTTCATCAGTGGATACAGAGACCGTTCCAACACCGCAGCACGCATGGGACATTCCACCAATTGTGTTGACATTTACGTTTATTTTTCTCCAAGACCGGCACCGGTCTGCATGTAAAATTGTCCTGGAGCATCCTGTATCAATAAGCGCCAAACATCGCGTCCCGTCAACATGGATGCTTATCACCGGGGGCTTCGTGTTCACATCTTGGTTGGGAAGGAGACTGGCGCTTATACGTCCTCCCCTTGCTCGTTTCCCGAGCAGTTCCGAGCCCAGTGTCCACTCTCACCGCAACGGTAACACCGTATTCCACGTTTTCGACAGTCCCTTGCAAGGTGGCCTTTAACATTGCATTTGAAACAGGTCACGTTAACAGGATTATTCTGGGCCCTGTTGTTGGGTGAGCGTGTGGCCGCAACCACATTCTGATTTTGTTCGCCAGTCGTCGTCAAAATTCTCGCTCTCGACATTAGCTCCCCCATCGTCAGGGCTTTGATGTTCGGCACCTGTTGAAGAGCAATTGAGATGATGTCAGGGAATCCAGTGACAAAAATTAATTTTGTGAGTCTCTCTAAGCTTTCTCCTGTGAATCCGGCCAATCCAACCAACTGCCTTATTTTGTTGGCGTACACATCCACACGTTCACCAGCCCATCTAACCATAGTTATTTTTCTATATGCTGCAAACGCGTCATCAGTAAATGCCTCCTTTAATCGAGCCTCAATCTGGTCTATTTTCTTTTGATCGTCCTCCTCCATTTCCATGTAGAGGGCCAGCGCATCGCCTTCCAGGTATAAAGGTAGCAGACTCGCTACGTCATCCACCTGCTGAAGTTGTGCGACAAGTCTCACTTTTTCCCGCCACGCTACAACGTCTCCCTCGCCAGAGAACGGCTTGATAATATCACTGCTTATCCGCACCTTCGCCATATTCGTGCCGAAATAGCTTGAAACAAAAATGTAGTAGGCAAAAACAAAAAAAATGTTCTGTCAGCAACAGTACAACTTCAAAATAGTCAATATCGCCCACCTCCAGAAGAGAGGGAATTCCTGTCCGTGATAACCGTGGTAAAAGGAGACACACTCCAATCGCCAGAAACACCCACACACACAGTTGGCAGGACACTGCCGACTCGTCTCTAGCCTCCTGCTTTTATAGTGGCCGGGAATTATCCATTTGCATAATCACATGAGAAAGAAACGTGATTTTCCGAGAGTTGCATGGGGTAAACGCTAATAAAAACCCCTGGACGCCATCTTGGAATTCTCTTTTTCCCCCCAACCGGTGACACAACAGACGTACCCGAGGTAAGCTCTTTTTCCCCTCATTTTAGTTATTTCTACTTCTGCTACATTTTTAGAATCGATTAATCATCCTAGTCTGAAATCGACAATCAGTTTAACAAAATCTGTTTAGAAAGATCTATCTATATAAGAGCCAGATACGTCCAAGGATGGAATACTGTTGCCACATATGGGCAGGAGCTGCTAGAAAAGACTTGTCGTGCCTTGATAGGGTTCAAAATAGACTTCGTGGCCTGGTGGGAGATGTCCTTTTCTCTTCGCTGTAACCTCTATCTCACAGAAGAGATGTTGCGAGTTTGTCTCTGCTTTATCGTTATTTTCCTGGAAAGTGTTCGACTGAGCTTCAATCTATGGTCCCCCCTCGCCAAACTTTCACAAGAAACACTCGACTAGCTGAAAACATTATCAATAATTTTCCCCACTCTTTATCTGTGCCTAAACCTAAACATGATCAAAGCTTCTTTCATAGAACTGCACGCCTGTGGAATTGTCTTCCTGCTTTCCAGCTGTCTATAATATGGTTGTCTTCAAGTCCAATGTGAACAAGTTTCTGATGAGCCGTTCCACTTAAGTTAACAAATTTACCGAACTTCCATTACTATCGATTACTATATTGTCCTTTTGACTACTCTACACTCTTTAACCCTTATCCTTGAGTGGCCTATCGGCCTTGATAAGTGGTGACGCCTATGTAAAAAAAAAAAAGAAAAGAAACAACTAACGGCAATGTCAAGGTCGAACAACCGGTGCCCTTGACATTGTTCACTGATGAGTTTTGATATCTCTCCCAAGCCAAAAACGCAGGGGACATAACTCTGAAAAGAATATTTTCGATTACCTGTGTCATGGCTGCAATATTTGTTGTCTATAGCGATAGACATATTTTTACTAAAATATATATATATAGTAGGTTATAAAATATATATGGCGATTAAGCTACACTGAATATTCCGCGTTTCATCCACTCTAGGATTCTTCAGGCTTATGCATACATTCACACACACCAATGATTGAGATTTATATTATAGATTATTATCTTGAACCCAATATATATTAAAGATTTAAAAAGTTAAAAAAAAAAAAAAATAACTGGTGTGTCACCACCAAAAATCGATACCAAAACGTTTAGCTTAGTATTTACTTTTTCCTTTCACGTTAATGCCTGAGTTATGAAGACATGTTTGCTGCAAGGCTAAAAATTAAAACATGAACAAATAGCTATTACTTTACGCATGCATATTCGTAATGCCATCGTTCAACCTTCACCTGGCAAATTTCATTTTTTAATTTTCACACTTTTGCATTGATTTTCCCTGGCTAAAACCCAAATATAAAGTTTTGTATGGGTTCGAATACCCTATATATTAAGTTTCATGTATGTAGACCAAAAACTAACGGAGTTCTTGGCCTTCGGGTCAAGATGAAAGTGTAGTATCTGTTCTGATGCTGCACTTAACGTTTTTGGTCTGAGTTAATGGAGAAGAAATCCCTCATAAATGATACATTTTTTATTTTTTTGTTACTAACCAGAATGCCCCTTTTTGGTGGAGCAGGCCTCCCCCCACATCAAAAATCGACCTTGTTTCTAACTCTGCCCTTGTGGGGAGGCAAGTAAACAAAAAAAAAACAAAAAAAAGAAGGTTTTTAATATGAATATCAATAAACACAAAAAAAAAATTATAGGACTATAGATTATATAAAATAAACTGTGTGTATGTGTGTGCATGTGTGTCTGTATGTGTGTGTTTTTGTGTGTGTGTATGTGGGTGTGTGCACGTTAATTTGTCAAAAGAAGATTGTTTTTTAAAGTGAAAATAAATCCAGGAAAAACCGTCACGATAAAATTTTTTCCTTTATTTGAATGTTTATATCTCTCTTTCTTTATCACTACTACTAACAGGCAGCCCGGCGTGGCCCGGCGTGGCCCGGCGTGGCCCGGCATGGCCCGGGCGTAAAATACGCATAGACATTATATTTTAATTAATGCACAAACTGAGACATGTGTATGCCAGTGTTATGGTTTTTTTTTTTCTAAACAGTTCACTTCTTGTAAGTAAAAAAAAAAAGAAAAAATACTCGAGTTGAGGTCAGAGCCAAAACTTAAAAACAGTGAGTCAAGTATGATACCCATCAGACCAGCGTTACACGTTCTTTGAAAGGTGTTTTCAAACCTACTAATTCTTAACATATGTAATCTGTACTGTGAACATTTCACGCATGCGCATTTGCAGAACAGAAAACAGATAAAATCCAATCCCACGTACAAATTTTTAAATTTGGCCACTTAGCTGCTTTTTACCGGACGAAAACGGATTAAAAATTTTAAAATTTGGCCACTTAGCTGCTTTTTACCGGACGAAAACGGATTAAAAATTTTAAAATTTGGCCACTTAGCTGCTTTTTACCGGACGAAAACGGATTAAAAATTTTTAAATTTGGCCACTTAGCTGCTTTTTACCGGACGAGAAATTTTTTCCTTTATTTGAATGTTTATATCTCTCTTTCTTTATCACTACTACTAACAAGCCGCCCGGCATGGCCCGCCGTGGCCCGCCGTGGCCCGGGCGTAAAATACGCATAGACATTATATTTTAATTAATACACAAACTGAGACATGTGTACGCCAGTGTTATGTTTTTTTTTTTCTAAACAGTTCACTTCTTCGGGTCAAGATGAAAGTGTAGTATCTGTTCTGATGCTGCACTTAACGTTTTTGGTTTCAGTTAATGGAGGAGAAATCCTTCATAAGTGATACATTTTTTTATTTTTTTTGTTACTAAACAAAATGCTCCTTTTTGGTGGAGCTGGGATCCCCCCACATCAAAAACCGACCTTGTGTCTAACTATGGGTGGCAAGTAAACAAATAAAAAAAAAAGTTTATATATGAACATCAATAAACACAAAAAACAATTATAGGATCATAGATTATATAAAATAAACTCTGTGTGTTTGTGTGTGGGTGTGTGGCTGTGGGTGTGTGCACGTTAATTTGTCAATTGGCGTAAAATACGCATAGACATTATATTTTAATTAACACAGAAACCGAGACTTGTGTATGCCAGTGTTATGTTTTTTTTTCTAAACAGTTCACTTCTTGTAAGTAAAAAAAAAAAAGAAAAAATACTCGAGTTGAGGTCAGAGCCAAAACTTAAAAACAGTGAGTCAAGTATGATACCCATTAGACCAGCGTTACACGTTCTTTGAAAGGTGTTTTCAAACCTACTAATTCTTAACATATATAATCTGTACTGTGAACACTTCACGCATGCGCATTTGCAGAACAGAAAACAAATAAAATCCGATAGCTCCCACGTACAAATTTTTAAATTTGGCCAATTAGCTGCTTTTTACCGGACGAAAACGGATTAAAAATTTTTAAATTTGGCCAATTAGCTGCTTTTTACCGGACGAAAACGGATTAAAAATTTTTAAATTTGGCCAATTAGCTGCTTTTTACCGGACGAAAACGGATTAAAAATTTTTAAATTTGGCCAATTAGCTGCTTTTTACCGGACGAAAACGGATTAAAAATTTTTAAATTTGGCCAATTAGCTGCTTTTTACCGGACGAAAACGGATTAAAAATTTTTAAATTTGGCCAATTAGCTGCTTTTTACCGGACGAAAACGGATTAAAAATTTTTAAATTTGGCCAATTAGCTGCTTTTTACCGGACGAAAACGGATTAAAAATTTTTAAATTTGGCCAATTAGCTGCTTTTTACCGGACGAAAACGGATTAAAAATTTTAAAATTTGGCCACTTAGCTGCTTTTTACCGGACGAAAACGGATTAAAAATTTTTAAATTTGGCCAATTAGCTGCTTTTTACCGGACGAAAACGGATTAAAAATTTTTAAATTTGGCCAATTAGCTGCTTTTTACCGGACGAAAACGGATTAAAAATTTTAAAATTTGGCCACTTAGCTGCTTTTTACCGGACGAAAACGGATTAAAAATTTTAAAATTTGGCCACTTAGCTGCTTTTTACCGGACGAAAACGGATTAAAAATTTTAAAATTTGGCCACTTAGCTGCTTTTTACCGGACGAAAACGGATTAAAAATTTTAAAATTTGGCCACTTAGCTGCTTTTTACCGGACGAAAACGGATTAAAAATTTTAAAATTTGGCCACTTAGCTGCTTTTTACCGGACGAAAACGGATTAAAAATTTTAAAATTTGGCCACTTAGCTGCTTTTTACCGGACGAAAACGGATTAAAAATTTTAAAATTTGGCCACTTAGCTGCTTTTTACCGGACGAAAACGGATTAAAAATTTTAAAATTTGGCCACTTAGCTGCTTTTTACCGGACGAAAACGGATTAAAAATTTTAAAATTTGGCCACTTAGCTGCTTTTTACCGGACGAAAACGGATTAAAAATTTTTAAATTTGGCCAATTAGCTGCTTTTTACCGGACGAAAACGGATTAAAAATTTTTAAATTTGGCCAATTAGCTGCTTTTTACCGGACGAAAACGGATTAAAAATTTTTAAATTTGGCCAATTAGCTGCTTTTTACCGGACGAAAACGGATTAAAAATTTTTAAATTTGGCCAATTAGCTGCTTTTTACCGGACGAAAACGGATTAAAAATTTTTAAATTTGGCCAATTAGCTGCTTTTTACCGGACGAAAACGGATTAAAAATTTTAAAATTTGGCCACTTAGCTGCTTTTTACCGGACGAAAACGGATTAAAAATTTTAAAATTTGGCCACTTAGCTGCTTTTTACCGGACGAAAACGGATTAAAAATTTTAAAATTTGGCCACTTAGCTGCTTTTTACCGGACGAAAACGGATTAAAAATTTTAAAATTTGGCCACTTAGCTGCTTTTTACCGGACGAAAACGGATTAAAAATTTTAAAATTTGGCCACTTAGCTGCTTTTTACCGGACGAAAACGGATTAAAAATTTTAAAATTTGGCCACTTAGCTGCTTTTTACCGGACGAAAACGGATTAAAAATTTTAAAATTTGGCCAATTAGCTGCTTTTTACCGGACGAAAACGGATTAAAAATTTTAAAATTTGGCCACTTAGCTGCTTTTTACCGGACGAAAACGGATTAAAAATTTTAAAATTTGGCCACTTAGCTGCTTTTTACCGGACGAAAACGGATTAAAAATTTTAAAATTTGGCCAATTAGCTGCTTTTTACCGGACGAAAACGGATTAAAAATTTTAAAATTTGGCCACTTAGCTGCTTTTTACCGGACGAAAACGGATTAAAAATTTTAAAATTTGGCCACTTAGCTGCTTTTTACCGGACGAAAACGGATTAAAAATTTTAAAATTTGGCCACTTAGCTGCTTTTTACCGGACGAAAACGGATTAAAAATTTTAAAATTTGGCCACTTAGCTGCTTTTTACCGGACGAAAACGGATTAAAAATTTTAAAATTTGGCCAATTAGCTGCTTTTTACCGGACGAAAACGGATTAAAAATTTTTCCACATGTCTGATTATCCTATATATACCGATTTTCAAGGTTGTAGATCAGAATTCGTTGAGTATATAGGTTGAGAATTGTCCTCACACACACTCACATTCTCAGTTTTATAGATATAAAGATTTTATAAAAGGAACTTTGTGTGTTAATTTTCTAAGTAAAGATGTTAATTAAAAATGATTTTAGTAAAAAATGATTTTAGTAAAAAATGATTTTAGTCAAAAGCGATTTTAGTCAAATGGGTCATACTGCAATATGAATCAAACTCTGTGACTTATCAACTTGCACCAGAAGGTATGCAAACGGGGTACCGGATCTGACCTGTCAAGGGTTCCGGTTGGAAGAAGCTAAGATAATTTTAGTGAGTTGGGTTTTGAGATGCCAAAAGGATAAGATGAATTAAACAGGTCTCCCCATAAAAGGCTGACGGTTTCCAAATGAATGCAGAGAAACCACAAGCCAAAGGTCGTCATTCACTCCAGTTCTTCTGTGACGAAGACAGCGTCTTGTGTCTGTCTTGTTGTTATCTTAAAAACTGTTTTCGGAATAGACACTCCCACTCCTATACCCCATGTTAAGAACGGCTTTCGAATGTATGTATATATATATGTGTGTATGTATGTCAGGTCATGTCATTTGCTACTGGTAACATGTAACCCAGTACTGTCTGCCTCATGGTCGGGTCACCGGTGACTAAACTGGTTCCCCCACCAGACTTGTTTGGTGAGGAGGGTGGCTAGTCTCCCTGAAGGATTAAAAACAAAACGTTCCAAAGGGCGAATGAACCCTTTTTTGGGGTCAACGGCCAACTAGCACCGTGTATGTTTGTGTGTATGTATATGTATATGTGGGTATTGGGGTGGAGAGGTCTCCCGTAAGCCGTGGTGAAGGCAAACTTTCTAGGAGAAGCAAATCTTTGATTTAAAAAACCATAATGCGGGAGACTAGTACCCGCATTAAGCTGATCTGCAGTTGCTGGCTATCTTGCTCTTGCTTGTTGCTGGATCTCAACATTTTGAACCGAGAGAGAGAGACTTAGCTGTCGAACAATGCTAAGACTCTATAACATCATCTGTGTATAGATACTCCCTCAGGCATTAGTCTATTAAAATGGTCCTGTGGCTATGGAAGTCATTTTTGGACTCATGCCTGAGGGAGTGGCACTCGTCTGACAAGACGTTGCAGTCATCATGTATGTATGTCCATGTACTCACTTTTGTTATACACTGTACATACATATATATATATATATATATATATATATATATATATATATATATATGTGTGTGTGTGTGTATGCATACATATACATATACTATATATATACACACTCTATATATATTTATATAAATATATGTCATTTTTATGATTTTTTTGCGATTTTAATAGTAAATTATAGCCATTACAAGGCTGATTTTTATGGTGATAGTTCACATTGAAAGTTTTCTCTGCAACTTATTTATAATCATGACACCTTGAAGATTGCGAATACAAGGGACATACTTATCTCTTTTCACAATCAATAATTTTTTACTCAGTCGACGGATCGATATTTTTTTAATATGTTGTTTTAATCAAAAACGATATTACGCTTTTTTTTTTTTTTTTTTACACAGTGATCACCACTTATCAAGGCCCGGAAGCCACTCAGGGATAAGGGTTATTGCAAGTACATTACGTTCATTAGGAATTTGTTAACATTGGACTTGAAGACATCCAAGTTGTAGTCTGGAGGGAAGCAGGCAGACGGAACAGAGTTCCACAGGCGTCCAGTTCTAAGAAAGAAGCTTTGTTCATGGAATCCGCGTTTTAATTTAGGCACAGATATAGAGTGGGGGAAATTTTTCACAGTGGATTCAGCCAGACGGGTGTTTTTCGTGAAAGATTGGCGAGGGGGGAGCAGAGATTGGAGTTCAGACAAGCACCTGCCATGGAAATAACGATAAAACAAGGATAGGCTCGCAACGTCTCTTCTGTGGGAGAGAGGTTGCAGGGTAGAGAAAAGGGCATCCCCCACTAAGCCACGAAGTCTATTTTGTACTCTGTCAAGGCAGGATAGGCTGTTTTTAGCAGCTCCTGCCCAGATATGGCAACAGTATTCCATCCTTGGACATACTTGGCTTTTATATAGATAGAGAATTGCATCAGTAGTGAGATATCTTCTGAAGCGGTAGAAGGATCCCACCATCTTTCCAGCGACCTTGGCAACAGACTTGATGTATGTGTTCCATTTCAGATCAGGAGTAAAGGTCAAACCCAGAAGCTTGTCAAAACACGGGGCCTCACCCAGACGAGAGCCATCCATCACAATTGATGCCAGATGGGGATCAGAGCGTTGATGATGTAAGGATAGGAGTTTGGTTTTGGATGCATTAAAGGTAACCAGCCACATCTTCCCCCACTGAACCACGCACTCAAAATCAGAGGAGAGAGAATCAGAG
Source organism: Euprymna scolopes (assembly GCF_053919585.1). NCBI lineage: Eukaryota > Metazoa > Mollusca > Cephalopoda > Sepiida > Sepiolidae > Euprymna > Euprymna scolopes. The sequence goes on from NC_136520.1 coordinate 67,744,612, forward strand.
AGAACTTTGTCATTTACAGCCTTTGATGTGTTGCCGTAGATGGTCGTGTCATCAGCATAGATGTCAACGAATGATTTAAGTATGTGTTTAGGGAGGTCATTGATGTAGATCAGGAAGAGAGTTGGGCCAAGGATTGACCCCTGAGGGACTCCAGCATTTATATTGCAGGCCTCCGATTTTTGTCCATCTACCACTACTCTTATGAGCCTATCGGAGAGAAATGATTTAATGATTGAGAAAACATTTCCAGTTATACCGTAGCTGGAAATCTTGTGAAGTAGACCCTTATGCCATACCTTGTCGAAGGCCTTTGATATGTCAAGAGCAATTGCCCTAGAAAGGAAGCCTTTGTCAAGAGATTCACTAATCCTGTGAGATATAACCGTCAGAACATCTGCGGTAGATCTTGCAGAGCGGAAACCATATTGTGTGTCACTAAGAAGGTTATTCCTGCTGAGGTGGTTGACTATTTCTCTATTTAATATGGATTCCAGCAACTTACTCATAACACACAGGAGGCTTATTGGTCTATACTGAGAGGGAGATGACTTATCACCTGAATTCTTAAATACAGGGCAAACTGATGAGGTCTTCCAGGGAGTCGGAAAGCACTTCTCCTTAAGGCAGCGCTTAAACAGTTTCGTAAGTATGGGAGCAAGTTCTGGTTGAAGCTTTTTTAACACTATAATTGGGATGCCATCAGGGCCAGTTGCTTTACTGGAATCTAGGTTCTTGAATAGCTTGGCGACCTCAGGCACGGATATTTGTATGTTACCTAGCTTGTTCTGTGTTATAGGAGGAAATATGGGGAGTTGATGGCCTTCGTCGCATAGGGTAGAATTAGCTGCAAAGTTCTTTGCAAATAGTTTGGCCTTGTCTGACGCTGACGAGATGACCTCTGGTCCATTGATAATGGTTGGGATAGAACGCACACTTCTGTTCAGGATCCTATTTGTTATTTGCCAAAACTGGTGGGAACCAAGCCGCTGATCAGCTACCTTGGATTTAACAGACTGGGCATATAGCTCTCTTGCATTTTTTATTACTCTTTTACAGTGGTTGCTGGCAGTCCTGAAAGCAGCTTTAGTCTCAGTGCATCTATTACGTTGGTAGCTATGGAAAAAGTGATTTCTGTGCGCGATAGCAGCAGCACATTCTGGGGAGAACCATGGCTGACTGTTAGGTTTTTATTGGAATTCTTTAGATGGCATGAATTGGTCTATGCCTACAATTAACCATTCGGTCAGATCTGATACTATAGAGGACACTTCCTTTTTAAACATGGAGTGCAGAGGTAAATCAGATATGAATGTATGGAAGCTATCCCAGTCAGCCATAGAGTATCGGTATACAGTACGGTGGAGGGGTACGTCTGGGGAATTCTTACATTTCGTTTTTATCTTAACTGATACGATGGAGTGGTCGGAGGATCCTAGAGGAGAATGAACGGAACATGAACATAGCTCAGGGGAAGTTGAGAGAAATAGGTCTAGGAGGCTTGCATATTGACCGGGTGTATCGGGCACACGGTTGGGTTCACGAACAATCTGAGTGAGATCATAAGCAATGGCAAAATCATGACAAAACCTCCCCTCATCATCTGTCTTATTTGAATGGGTCAGCCATTCCACTTATGGACGTTGAAGTCACCACAGATGTGGATGTTAGTCGAGGGATGTGAAGACAGTATGTGATCTATTTTTTTTTTTTTTTTTTTTTTACACAGTGATCACCACTTATCAAGGCCCGGAAGCCACTCAGGGATAAGGGTTATTGCCAGTACATTACCTTAGTGTGGAGCTTTGATGAAGTGTTTACTTAAGGGGACGGTTCATTAAGAATTTGTTAACATTGGACTTGAAGACATCCAAGTTGTAGTCCGGAGGGAAGCAGGCAGACGGAACAGAGTTCCACAGGCGTGCAGTTCTAAGAAAGAAGCTTTGTTCATGGAATTTCTCAGATATGCTCTTAAAGATAGTAACTCCGCTGTTGTGGGGCCTATAGAGGGCAAATATAAATGCAGTGATGTTAGCAAGTGCAACCCTGAAGCACATATAGGGTAAATTAGGATCTTCTCTAGAGATATCCCTGCCACACGGGAAGCCATCCTTAATGTAGGCACATATTCCATGCCCATGGCAATCTTTGTCAGATTTAGCTGTTAAATTAGAGTATCAGTTAATTGTGAACTCATCTAGGGAAGTAGTCGGCCCTATTCCAGTTTCACTTAGAAATAATATGTCCAGTTTCGTCTCCTGTAATTGGGTTTCAACCTCTGGAAGGTTGGAACGTAGACCCCTGATGTTGGAGAAGGAGACCTGGTAGTAGGGGTCTACGTTGGAAGATGGGGTTGTAGGTTTAATCGAGTTTTTATTCTGGAGATATTTCATGCTGAGGTTTTGGGATTTGTGGAATAGGTCGGCATACTTGGTTCGAGCAGTACAGAGAGGTAAAGTAAGAGAGAAAAAGACAGGAAAATTTTTTTGTAGCACATGAAAAGGTAAAGCCGTAACAATTACCCACTAGTATGGCATCGAGAGGCCCCACCAGAGACTACTGCATGGTCCAGATCCACTCACCAAATGGCAATACAGCAGTCCCAGTACTTTGTGCCTGCTGATAAGACACCCTCATTAGTGGTTAATCCAAGGTTCGGGTCCCTGACTATCAGGCGGATAACGTCAGCCCAGACAAAACGTTTACCTCCAGCACCCTTACTAGTGACATGGCCACAAGGACAGACAGAGACAGAAAAATTTCCGACATCTCAGACTACTGGTCACCAAGTACTACCGACCTTTATTGTCATGCCGAAAATAGTAATATACCCATATAGCCTTTTTGGTAATTTGGAATTTTAACTTATTTTTCTAAGGGAGGTAACTGTATTTCACTTAGAATTGTAAGAAAAAATGACTTTTCTTTGACTACTATAATGTCACAATATTTGGTAAATTTTTATATCAAGTCCAACTCACCGTTCACATTTGAAAGCCGTTCTTAACATGGGGAGTGGGAGTGTCTATTCCGAAAGCAGTTTTTAAGATAACAACAAGACAAACACAAAATGCTGTATATATATATATATATATATATATATATATATATATATATATATATATATATATTCTTTATTCACTCTCAGACATTTCGTCACAGCAGAACTGGAGTGAATGACGATCTTTGGCTTATGGCTTCTCTGCATTCATTTGGAAACTGTCGGCCCAGCTATGCGAAGACCGGTTTAATCCATTTGGAAACCGTTGGCCCCTTATGGGGAAACCTGTTTAATCCATCTTATCTTTTTGGCATCTCAAAACCCAACTTACTAAAATTAACTTGGCTTCTTCCAACTGGAAACTTGACAGGTCAGATCCATTTGCATACCTTCCAGTGCAAGTTGATCAGTCACAGAATGTGATTCATGTCACAGCATGGCCCCTTAACCTCCTCTGCACCTGCACGCTTGCTCAACCTACTGTTTTCCATGAGTTAACACTGTTATTTACTTTGCTAGAAAAATAGATAGATAGATAAATCGGTAAATTTTTACGACGGGCCCAGCATATTATAAACACCCCAACCTCTCCATATTAAGAACGGCTTTCAGAATAAACATCCCTCAACCTCGAAAGCCGTTCTTAACATGGGGAGTTTGAGGTGTCGGGTTATTCCGAAAGCCGTTCTTTACATGAGATGGTTGGGGGTGTTCATACTATGCTGGGGCAGGTCGTAAAAAAATACCGATGAATCAATAACTAAATAACTGTTTTATACCTGGCGTTGCACGGCAATTACCTCACATTTTTATACAGGGTCGAAAAAAAATCTCAGATCTAATATGTCTGCACTATTAGTCAGGCTCCAACCTCTGTCCCGTCATCGTAATGTTGCATCCCTGTTCCTGTTTTACAAGTACTTTCATGGAATGTACTCTGATGAACTCATGGCACTTGTGCCCTTTCGGCGTACATATTCACGACTAATCCGACAAGCAGCAAAATTCCACCTCTTCACTCTTCTTAAATGTCAAAAGTCTTCTACTGTAATAGTTTTTTTTTCCCTCAGACTACTAGAATTTGGAATTCCTCCCTGTTTTCTGCTTCATTGGTTGTACTATCCTGCAGAATCTTGAAATGTAATGTGAACAGACATCTTACTGCTCAACTCCTCAAAGTACCCTACTAAATACGATTCAAAATAGTAGTTCCTTATTTTCAAAGTGTCAGTTAAATATTTTTGGGGGTGAAAAAGAGTAAAATGCTTTCTTGCATTTCATTATTTCTTAACATTTTCTACTTTTTTCCATTGTTTTCTAGTTTTGACTAAAATCGTTTTTGACGAAAATCGTTTTTGACTAAAATCATTTTTGACGAAAATCGTTTTTGACGAAAATCGTTTTTGACTAAAATCGTTTTTGACTAAAATCGTTTCTGATTAAAAATGATTTTTAACTAAAATCATTTTTGACTAAAATCGTTTTTATTTTATTGTTTACTTAGAAAATCAACAGAAAGTTCCTTTTATAAAATCTTTATATCTATAAAACTGAGAATGTGTGTGTGTGTGAGGACAATTCTCAACCTATATACTCAAGTTTTGATTGACAAACTTTAAAATCGTTATATATATATGGGAGCTGTCGGATTTTATCTGTTTTCTGTTCTGCAAATGCGCATGCGTGAAGTGTTCACAGTACAGATTATATATGTTAAGAATTAGTAGGTTTGAAAACACCTTTCAAAGAACGTGTAACGCTGGTCTAATGGGTATCATACTTGACTCACTGTTTTTAAGTTTTGGCTCTGACCTCAACTCGAGTATTTTTTCTTTTTTTTTTTTACTTACAAGAAGTGAACTGTTTAGAAAAAAAAACATAACACTGGCATACACAAGTCTCGGTTTCTGTGTTAATTAAAATATAATGTCTATGCGTATTTTACGCCAATTGACAAATTAACGTGCACACACCCACAGCCACACACCCACACACAAACACACAGAGTTTATTTTATATAATCTATGATCCTATAATTGTTTTTTGTGTTTATTGATGTTCATATATAAACTTTTTTTTTTATTTGTTTACTTGCCACCCATAGTTAGACACAAGGTCGGTTTTTGATGTGGGGGGATCCCAGCTCCACCAAAAAGGAGCATTTTGTTTAGTAACAAAAAAAATAAAAAAATGTATCACTTATGAAGGATTTCTCCTCCATTAACTGAAACCAAAAACGTTAAGTGCAGCATCAGAACAGATACTACACTTTCATCTTGACCCGAAGGCCAAGAACTCCATTAGTTTTTGGTCTACATACATGAAACTTAATATATAGGGTATTCGAACCCCTGCAAAACTTTATATTTGGGTTTTAGCCAAGGAAAATCAGTGCAAAAGTGTGAAAATTAGAAAAATGGAATTTGTCAGGTGAAGGTCGAACGATGGCATTACGAATATGCATGCGTCACGTAATAGCTATTTGTTCATATTTTAATTTTTAGCCTTGTAGCAAACGTCGTCATAGCTCAGGCATTAACGCCAAAGGAAAAAGGAAATGGTAAGCTAAACGTTTTGGTTTCGATTTTCGATGGTGACGCACGATTCATTTCCTTTTTCTTTTTTTTTTTTTAAACTTTTTAGATCTTTACTACATATTGGGCCTAATTTAATAATCTATAACATAAATGTCAATCATTGGTTTGCGTGAATGTATGTATGTCTGCCAAAACCTTTCGATAGACGCGACGGATACTGACGAGATCGGTATTGTTTAGTAAAATTATGCAAGAGTACCAATTTCTTTTATTATATATATATATATATATATATATATATATATATATATATATATATATATAAAATTAAATTATATAAAAGAATTTATAAATCTCATTTAGTTACACAGTTATTTCCCTTGCATCGATGATACAAACCGTTTGTAACAACAAGTAAATCCAGGAAAAGCATACGAGTTATCTCCCTCTAATTGTGACTTATGATTAAAATTATTACCAATTGTGCATGTTTATTAAAATTGTTACCAATATATTTAGTATTTCCCGCTTCTACGTGACTTACGTTTCATCATCATCGTCGTGGTTGTCGTCGTCATGATGATGATGATCATCATCATCATCATTAACTACGACCATTGACAACATTTGACTGACTTCACAAATGAATTTAGTTATAACTATTTTTTTTGGTTTTTTTAATTCGTTTGGTAATGTTTTAATCTTTATTTATATCATTATTGGATTTAAATAGCTTCCAAACTTTTAAATCTTTGCATTGAATGAAGATTTGCCCAGAAGTTTAAATAATTTAACAGTTTCTTCTTCTTTTTTTTTTTTTTTTTATTCAATTTTCACCCCAAACAAGGCACAGTGCCACTTTGAAGCAGGGGGCTACTATTAGGGAATTAATTAGCGGGGTCATTATGAAGGGAGAAGAGTAGAAAGATGTTTGTTAACATTACACTTGAACTTCTGCATATCATTGCAGTTGGGAAAGCAGAATCCCGGAAGGGAGTTCGAAAGACCCATAGTTCTGGGGAAGAAACTATTGGAGTAAAAGGCTTTCTTGCACCTAGGGATCTCTACTGTAAAGGGATGAGACTTAGTAGCTTGTCGGGTTTGTCGGGGGTAGTTACGTCGGGGAGGTACAAGTGTTTGCAGTTCGTCAGAGCATTCACGATTAAAGTATTTGTAGAACAGGCAGAGGGATGCAACATCTCGTCGATGGGACAGAGGTTGAAGCCTAGATGACAGTTCAGGACCTATCAGGTTGGCGACTCTTTTTTGAACCCTGTCCAGGAGCGAGAGACAAGCAGCAGATGCACCAGCCCAGATGTGACAACAGTACTCCATACATGGGCGAATGGTTGCCTTATAGAGGTATAGGATACTGGCAGGCGTAAGTAGTTTTCTAGCACGGTAGAGGGAGCCAACCTTCCTTGCAGCAGCCTTGGCAATGCTCTCAATGTATCTATTCCAGTTCATATTCCCTGTAAACGTTAGGCCGAGGAGTTTAAAAGAAGTACTTTCAGGCAATGTGTTCTTGGCCATTGCTATTGGTGGTAGAGAAGGTTTCTTGTAGTTATTGAAGGAAACAAGCTTAGTCTTAGCAGCATTGAATGTGACCAACCATTTATGTCCCCATTCCACTACGGATTGGAGGTCGTCCTCTAGTGTTTCTGCCATTTCCTTGGATATGTGTTCATTTGTTTTCCCCTCATATCTGTTATAGAGAGTGGTGTCATCGGCAAATATACCCATCTCCGAAACAATATTATCAGGGAGGTCGTTTATGAATAATAGAGGTCCAAGGATAGACCCCTGAGGTACTCCCGCATTTATGTCATATTGTTTGGATGTATGTCCGTCGAGGACAACTTTGATTTTTCTATTACTTAAGAAGGATTTAATTACATTATGAATTCTTCCAGTGATTCCATATGATCTAATTTTCCTTAGAAGACCATCGTGCCATACCCTGTCAAAAGCCTTAGATATATCAAAGGCCACCGCTCTACCCTCCCCTGTTTTATCCAATGAACGGTATATACGTTCAGAAACTACAGTTAAGATATCTGCTGTTGAACGGGCTTGCCTGAATCCATATTGTTTGTCAGTCAGGAGTTTAGCAGCTGTTAGGTGCTGGACTAGGGCTTGATTAACTAAGGACTCAAATATTTTGACGAAAAGCGGGAGGAGGCTAATGGGGCGATAATTTAGTGGGTCAGTTCTTTCACCAGAATTCTTGAAGACTGGTACCACAGAGGCGGTTTTCCAGCAGTCGGGAAAACCGCCTCTGTGGTACCTCTCTTCTCCCTTTCTCTTCTTCTTCTTCTTCTTCTGTTGTTTTCTGATATCCACCTCTCTTTCTCTGACACCTTTCTCTCCTTCTCTTTTTCATCTCACTTTTCACCCTCACGTCCCCCTTCTCTTATCTCCCCCTCTCTCTTCTCCTCTTCCCTCTCTCTCTTCTCCTCCCTTTTTTTTCTCTCTTTGGCCTTTTCTTAAATTTTCTCAACAAAACAAACAATGGATACAAATTGCTCACAATTTTCCACCTTTGTACCAATTTCTTACCTCTGGATTAAAATGCAAAATGAAGTATGATTCTGATCGAACTTGGCGAGCCATTCTCCCAGGCATTATCTTTATCGAATTAGTTTAGTGCCAGTCGTCTGAGACGTTCCAATTGGGAAATATCAATATTTGACACACTTGTTCATTTTAACTTTCTTTGGTTTTCATTGTTTGAAGAGTTCGATTCAGGACAAGGGGAGAGAATTGCAAAATCTTCGGTGGCTAGAGATTTTTATCCTCCCCTAAATCAACAAAGATTAGACCATTCTTGTAATGACCTGGTCCTTGTTCATTACAGTGTAATGTCATTCCTGTGCAGTTCTAGGAGGTCAACCCTCCCAGGCTTTGCCTTCTCTCTTTCAGAAGGAGTTAGTTTATTGCTAATCGCCTGAGGCGCCCTTACTGCTGACTCCTCAATCCCACTTTCCGACCCTGGTCTTGTAGTGGAAGAGAACTAAACAGTTTTAATTTATTTTGAAATTTTAATTTGTAGTGAGCTGCTACTACTACGAGACTAGGCTGTATTCTCACCTTAGTTCTCTCTTTCTCCCTACTCTTTTCTCTTTTCCTTCCTTTCTTCTTATACGTCATCAGAGGTTCCAGCCAATGAAAAGCGAGAACGGTTTACGTGGGACATTCGAGTGAAGGAAACGTCCTTACTTCCACGGCGACTAGAGACAGAGCACACGCCTCACTCCTCAGCTCCCGTTAGGTAGCCAAGAGGAGCATTGAACATTAATACAGACTTTACGAAATGCACTGTCTTTCTTTGTAACCCGAGTTTCGGAAAAACACACATATATATTGGATATATAAAACCTCATGAATTCATAACAAAGTCGCGTTACACGTCCTCATTTTTATAAGAAGACAATGTCTTCTTTTACCAGTATTTCTTTCTATTTCAGCGCTCCAGTTCTCCCTGTTATCGGAGGTGCCCCGAAGTGGGAGCCTACCGAAATGGTGACCTCTAATTAGTACCCATGTTAATGTATGGTAATAATACCATAAATTCATTACGAAAACATTGTTAAAAAAAGGGCGGGGGAATCACACATCTCCTGCATACTGACTGTTTTAAATTACTTATAAACATTCAATTCATCTGGAAGGTTTTTGTTGTTTTAATTTATTTCCAAATTTTAATTTATAACGAAAACAAAACAAAACAAAAAACAATGTTCGCTAAAAAAAAAGGGGGGCGCTTATACAGTTTAGTCAAGACATTAAAAAAATGAAAATATCGAAAAAAAAATTATATTGTATGTACTCGTTATAGTCTGAAGTTCTCTGAAAAAAAAATTTCACTTAATTTCATCAAATAGTTTTTATTTTACAGCGAAAAAACAAACTTTTAAATCTTTGCATTGCATTGTTATGATACCGAACAAAAGATTCGATTTTTAAGAAGAAAAGCTAGTATTAAAGATAGGGGGGGGGTCAGCGCTTTAACTGGAGTTATCTCCCTTTGGCCAGTTCAACAAATTTCGTAATGGCTGACTTCAACGCGCTCTCATAAAAACGTGTTTTCCTGCTGTAAAATAAAAACTATTTGATCAAATTAAATGAAATTCTTTTTCAGAGATCTTCAGTCCATACAGATACGTACAATATAACCTTTTTCGATATTTTAATTTTTTAATGTCTTGACTAAACTGTACAAGTTCCAAAAAAGTAATTTAATTCAATAAATGTTCCGGTAACTAATGCGTTCTGTTGTGTTACTAAACAGCTTTGTAAGCATGGGAGTTTTGGTTGAAGTTTTTGGAGCACTAGGAATAGCATCAGAGCCAGATGCTTACTATATTAATGTATTTATTTTGATTTTCCGAAAACTTTCGCAAAATGTCGTAAATTTCATGATTGTCTCCCCTTGCCCCAAATCAAACTCTTCCAAAATAGGATTCTTATTTTATTTAGAATTCGATTAAATTAAAAAAAAAAAAACAGAAATACAGAAAAAAATCTTTATGATGTATGTACCTGTCATGAAACGAAGATATCATATTCCAAAACTCACATAATATGATCAAGTATTTTGTTTTTATATATATATATATAAAATCATTTTTTACAATTTTTAGAGATTTTAAGAGTAAATCCATTGCAAGACTTATATTAATCTGAATAGCCCAAATGTTGTCTTCACCTAATTTATAAAAAAAAAAAAAATGGCGGATCCAAAAAATAACATTTTGCATTATAATAAAATTTAATTCGTTTTGTTTAAAAAAAAACAAAAAACTACTAGATCAATTTAAGTGATTTTTGGAGTATGGCATCTTCGTTCCATGATGGGTGTGTACATTGTGAAGATTTTTCTGTATTCTCTCTCTCTCTCTCTCTCTCTCCCTCTTTCTCTCTCTCTCTCTCTCTCTCTCTCTCTCTCTCTCTCTCTATATATATATATATATATATATATATAATGTTTTTTTTAATCCAGACTAATTCTGAATAAGAACCCAAAAAATAAAAACGGAAGGTTACAACACAGACTCTGGAACAGCCATCTCTAAAAGTGAAGATGGTAGTCTACAAATCTGTTGTTCTGCCTACTCGTCTGTATGGTGCCGAAACGTGGACCTTGTACCGCAAGCATATAAATCAGCCTGATTCCTTCCATATGAGATGTCTGCATTCTATTTGCAATGTTTGATGGCAGGATTGTGTTCCGAATAGTGAATTACTGGAGAGATGTGAAATCACTGGTATTGAATCATTTTTGATCAGAATACAAATGCAGTGGTCGGGTCATCTTATGAGAATGGATGACTCGAAAGTTCCTAAGCAACTTTTTTTGGGCAACTGACAAATTCTTGCCGCCCAATGAGCGTCCCTTGCTTCGTTACAAAGATAAACTAAAAGAGAACCTGAAACGTTGTGGAATTTCTCTGAGTTCCTGGGAGAGTGCAGTAGGGGATCGCAGAGAATGGAGGAAAATGTATTTTCTAGGGACCACAGAATTACACAACCGCCTTCATCATAGGGACGCCTTTCATGCAAATATGAAGGCAAAACATCAGACAAATCCACTAAAAAATGGATATGTATGCCATTGTGGTTTCAAAGCATGCTGCAAAGCAGGGGAATCTGTTCACCCGAGAAGGCATCTTTGACTCGATGAGTATATGCAAGTTCACCACCTGTAGAGGAGTATGCCAGACGTCTACAGGATTGCAATTATGCATGTGGTGTCACAGAGCGTAGGAGCTGCTGATGATTGCATATTGAACCCTCACTCATCGTTTTCGATGAGAAAATCCACCATATATATATATATATATATATATATATATATATATATATATATATATATATATATATATGTATATATATATATATATATATATATATATATATTGAGACGTCAAAATAAGGAACTCTGCCTTTTGGATGATTTTGGACCATTTGGAATTTACCCAGTGGATTGAAATTTTAAATTCGACCGTTTTGGATTTTACCATTTTTGGATTTTTACCCTTCACCGGACTATCCATTCATGTGAAATCTTCTTATTATTTTTCTTTTGCCTCCTGTTCCCCTTACCTCACCCTTTTTTAACCAAGTAAGATCTTTGACTTGTAGTTTCATTAAATATCTTTATATGCAAAATCCGATCCTGTATTTTGCTAATTCCTGCCCTCTGATGAGAAGGAGAGTATTTCTTCGAAACTCCGCGGATTAAGGACTATCCACTTATCTTGTGCTTCCTTTTTTAAAATTAAATATGTTTTTAACTCTTTTTCAAGATGTCTTTTAACATATTTTATTAATCATTTGTTCATATATATATATATATATATATATATATATATATATATATATATATTTGTTATTTAATTAAGGCTAATTCTGAATAAGAACACCAAAAATAAAAACCAAAAAAAGCTAACATGCAAAATGAACACTTGGGGGAGAATCAACTTTGGGCATGGATTACAAAGGTCACCCTTTGGGTCACATTTAGTCTTTTGTAAGAAAGAAAGTGAGTATTGTTGTCATATTTGGACTGGTGCATCTGCCAATAGTCTATCGCTCCTAGACAAGGTTCAAAAGAAAGTCGACAACCAGATAGGTCCTGAACTTTCATCTAAGCTTCAACCTCTGTCCCATTGACAAAATGTTGCATCCCTCTGCCTGTTCTACAAGTACTTTAATGGTGAATGCTCTGACGAACTGCAAGCACTTGTACCCCCTCGACGTAAATACCCCCGACCAACCTGACAAGCAGCTAAATCCCACCTCTTCACAGTAGAGATCCCTACGTGTAAGAGAGCCAGCCTTCGACTCCAGTAGTTTCTTCCCCAGAACCGCTAGACTTTGGAATTCCCTTCCGGGTCCCTGCTTCCCCAACTGTACTGACATGCAGAAGTTCAAGTGTAACGTGAACCAACATCTTGCTGCCCAACTCCCTACATAATACCCCTGATGGTTATGTCCCTGATAGTAGCCCCCTACATCAAAGTGGAAATGTGCCTTGTTTGGGGTGAAAAGGTAATAAAAAAATTTTTTTTAAATATAACCTGACCTTCAAACAAATATCACAGAATAATATTTCTGAATCTACTTCCATTCTCCCTGCCCTGTTTTAACTTTGACCTGAAGATGCCAAGGAGTACAATGATATGTCCCAACCGTATGGCAGTCTGAACTCTGAAAATGAGCAGCTGAATGACATGTAGAAAGATAGAGACAATATTGGATACTAGTGATGGGACGATTCCAATATTTTTCCTGTTTCCAATACAATTACCGATTCCGTACTAAATTCCAGATTCTAATACAATTACCGATTTCAATTCCGATTCTTTATAAATCTCTAAATATTTAACCATAAACGTGTTATTTTATCCCAATTACTGTAAAAACACATCTTAAATGTGCCTATATTTTCTCAAACGTAAAAACACACTTGTGATGGGGTGATCTAGCAATTTTAGTCTTACTGGAAGTTTAAATCAATAAATATTTCTTCTTTTTTTTTTATTACTACAAGCAGTGGAAGATGTTTCTTAAACCAAAATCAAATAAAAAAGATAATTTAAGGAATCGGTTTTGGCACCGGAAAATCGGCTAAAATTTTTCTGATACCGATTCCAATACACCAAAAAAGCTCCGAGTTTTCTGATTCCCAATTCCGATTAATCGTGTCAACACTACTGAATACCCCCCCCTCCCCCCAAAAAAAACACGGACTGACAACCTGGGTGTTCCAAGTTCGAATCCAGTTAGTTCCTCAAAATCACTTTCACTTAGGATGTTGGCAACCTTCACCTGGTTCCTCCTGTAAGTACCAATGTCTTTCTAGAAAGAATTCTGATCGGAAAAATATCAGGGAAACCGATGCTAATGCCAACGATAGAATTTTCGGATTCATACGATATGATGATGACCCCCCCCCTCCCCCCAACCACACCTGTCGATGCAATGGATGCAAAAGTGACATTGGAGAGGAGAAGCTCTGATTCCCTCAGCTTTATTGTTAATAGTTAGGGAGCTGCCACAGGAGAGATAATGCCTATGAAGATGGTATCGCTTCCTCTTTCTCCTCAGAATGAAAAATTAGCTAACTCCGCATAAAAGTGACTTCATTGCTAGGAAGTGGAACCACTCAACCACCTTGGTCCCAATCCTAATAGAGATCTACCACCAAAGAAGTGACATCACATATAAAAGTAATGACGCTTATGAGGAATCAGCTAACTTGCCATAAAAGTCATTTCATTACCAGTAACACAAGCTCCTCCAACCCTAATACTAATAGTGAGTTGCCATGCAAAGTACACTATTATCTATAAAAATGATGCCCCCCCCCCCTAGAATGAAAACACAGCTTACTTCTCCATTACTAGGAGTCAACAAGCTTCGCAGCTGAAAAAGAGATGTTACAACTCTCGCTACACTTATTTTGCCTTTTAGTCCTCACATTCACCTTAAACCATATCCAGTGGTGAGGCCCCAGCTTGCGGGCTTTGGGTAGTGTGGATTGCCATTGCTCCCAGGTCCACTCTGACCCGGAGTGGTAGTACCTGTTAGGGTCCCAACTATGGGTTGAATAGAAACCGACTTAAAAACAACAAATATTATATGAAAAAATTTTTCTTCAAAATCTTTGGGTTCGGCATTAAATAACCTGAAAAGGGTTGATATGCCGTAAAACAAAAACAACCAACCAACCAACCAACCTCACATTCAATGAGCAATGTTTCTGTCGAATTCGGGAATTTGGACGGAATTTCGAGCGGAACCCTTTATTTAAACAATAATAAATATATAAAATAATATATAAACAATCAATACAAGTAATAAGTAAAACCATTATTATATATGCATATATATATATATATATATATATATATATATATATATATATAGATAGATAGATAGATAGATAGATAGATAGATAGATATACGTGAATATACAGTAATAATAATTAGTTATTAATGGTGATATTTACAACTAGAAATAAAAATAGGTTTAAGGCTCCTAAGATTCGTACTAGAATTGTCTGCAATTGTGGTTAGAGTACTTGGAAAAATCAATGTGTAAAAAGTGATATTCTCCTGAAAGGTTGAAGGTTCAATCCCCAACATGGGCAACCGAAAAACGCAATTGCGAATTACTTGGAACCTTTATCCAGTTATCACTGACGGAACAAGAGCACGCTACCCCCGTGAAGTAAATAAAGGGTTCCGCTCAGAATTCCGTCCAAATTCCCAAGTTTGACAAGATACACCTGAAGAAAGTCGGAGGTTACATCGACCGAAACGTTGTGAAAATAACACTTAAGATGAGAAAAGTAGTCCGATGAATTCTTGTTGAGCCGTCCCCATAAATAATCAAATTCAACTCAATTTACATCATTAATGATTACTACATTTACATTTATTAACCTTTATACTCGAGCTGCCTTTGGGCCTTGATAAATTGTGACTGACAAGTAAAAAAAAAAACGTAACCATTTATGTCGCTAAAGATAAAAAAATTTTCCCTGAGATCGGCTGGACTTATATGAGTTTTAATAGTGCAATAATTTTCTTTGTCTTTCTGAAACTGATAATAATTAGTAAACGTCTCTATTTGAATATGCTGTTTAATTAGTGTTTAATTTAACTGAAGTCTCTTCATTAATATAGACAGCAAATGGAGTCTTGATTTTGAAAGGCTTTTAGTTTATATAAATGTAAACATTATTATTGGAGCAATTGATAGAAATATCTTTTTGAAAGGTATAAAGGACGCAGTGGAAATTAATCATATATTTTTCTATTTCGTGTTCAGATTGGAAACATTAAAGTTACCGGGAACATTAACAATGCTAAATTATTATATATTCATTTGGGGCTAATTAGTCAAACAATAGGGTAAATATATTTCTTATAAGGTTTGTAAGGTAATCCAATTTAAGTACAGGGTGGAACGATACAATTGTCGCCCTAAAGAAAACAACTTTATTTTAAAACTTTTATTGAAAAATCATTGCCTCGGTATGAGTCTGAAACTGGGAGCATGCCTTTTCCACAAATGCTGGCGAGAGTTCTGTGAATACTCGGTGGATGGAGGCGATCAGGCTGACTTTGGTGTTGTGGGAGGTCATGTTGGTGATGTTCTCAACATATGATCAAGAAGTCTAGCGAGTTCAGGTCGGGGGAGGAGGGGAGCCAGTGAGAGAAGAGTACAAAGTCGTAACATTCCTTCTGAAGTCAAGCCTGGGTCTCTTGAACTTGTGGCTGGTGCCGATTCCTGCTGCCACACCCAGGGTCTGCCAGCAGCTACCTGACTGCAGCAAGGGATCACCACACTCTTCAACACATCCAAGTACACTTTGGTGTTGACATTCAAGCCGACTTAAAGGTGTGAGGTGGCATGATGTGGTCCTCATTTGAAACCACACCAATGACCATAACCGTGTTCGGAAACGTTGTTTTCATCACCCTGGGTACATCCCTGTTATTTGCAGCAATCTCGCAATGCTTTTTGGTTGGTTGGTTGGTTGGTTGTTTTACGGCATATCAACCTTTTTCAGGTTATTTAACGCCGAATCTAGTTATTTTGAGGAACGATTTTTAATGGAGTATATTTTTTTTAAGTCAGATTCTATTTAACTCATAGTTGGGACCCTAACAGGTACTACCACTCCGGGTCAGAGTGGATCTGGGAGCAATGGCAATTAAAGGGTGGCTCCACACTCCCCAAGGCCCGCAAGATGGAGCCTCACCATCGGATATAGTTTTAGGTCATATCCAGGACCAATGCTTTTTGGGGATACTGGCAATGGTCCTATTGTCATAACTTGGATAGGTAGAGAGCATGAGGTTGTACAGCGGCGCATCTCTAATCTTGCTCGTTGAACATTGTGTCACTTTCAGACGCGATAGGAGCCCTCTATCATGTTTGGGATTGTACACAACTGGCCAACTAATAGATGGTCTGCAACAAGAAAGAAAACCAGTATTCATCAGATGGAAAGGGAATCATATCGGCTTTTCTAGGATGCCAGTTTTATCGTTCCACCCTGTAATGAATCATTTTATTATTTATCTTAACTGCTTGATGATATAACTTTGTTTACTTAAAATGTCCTTGTAATATTCTGTTTTGAATTTGGGTACTTTCTAGTTTTGTAATATTTTAAATTTGATATTCTTAATTGTGAATCTAATCTGATTCAAATTAAGTTTTTATTATTATTATTATTAATATTTAAAGAATAAGTTTAACCAAGTTTTTTTTATTTAATTTAATTATCATTTTCTTTCAAAATATAAATACGTAAATCTCATAATGTGTTTAGTTCACTATTGATTTAAATATGGCGCCATGTACAGACTTAACCTCCTCGTGATGTCTCAATTAAAGTGAACCTTTTTCCATATCAGTACATTTCAAGACTTCTTATTAGTTTCTTTAAATGTTTTTTTCAATGTTTTTTAAAATGTTTTTTAAATGTTTCTTTTTAAAGTTTTTTTTAAATGTTTTTTTTTAAAATGTTTTCTAAATGTTTTGTTTGATGTTTTTTAAAATGTGTTTTTAAAAATATTTTTTAAATGTGTTTTTTTAAATAGTTTTTTAAAATGTTTTTTAAAAATGTTTTTAAAAATGTTTTTACATGTTTTTAAAAATGTTTTTTAATGTTTTTTTTAAATGTTTTTTAATGTTTTTTAAAATGTTTTTTTTAAATGTTTTTGTTTTTAAATGTTTTTTAAAATGTTTTTTATGTGTTTTTTAAAATATTTTTAAATGCGTTTTTTTAAATGGTTTTTAAAATGGGTTTTAAAAATGTTTTTAAATGTTTTTTAAAATGTTTTTTACATGTTTTTTTAAAATGTTTTTTAAATGTTTTTTAATGTTTTTTAAAATGTTTTTTTTTAAAATGTTTTTGTTTTTAAATGTTTTTTAAATGTTTCTCTTTGAAATGTTTTTTTAATGTTTTCTCTCATGATTTCTGAAAATTTCCAATTCATTTTAACATTACTTATCCTTTTTTTTTTATTCCAAAAGGGGGAAAAATGATCTTTTTTACTGGGAGACTCATGATAATTTGTCTATATATATATATATATATATATATATATATATATATATATATATATATATAAACAAGATAAGACACTGATTAGAATTCCGATGAAAAATCCTGATAGATATTACTTGAAGTAATACTTTCAGGGTGATTCTAGCCAAAAAGGAGAAGCTCGATATTTAAAAATAGAGCAATATATAAGTTTAGTGGTTAAATTCAAATTAACCCCTTCTATATATTCCTTTTGTCAAACAATAAATTCTTAATTCGAATATATGTGTCTATATGTTTTTTCAAAATTTGAATTTAACCACTAAATCTATATATATATTTATATATATATATATATATATATATATATATATATATATATATATATATATATATTTATATGTATATTCATATTTATGCCATCCAATGAAACATGTGTAAGACGCAGCAATAAAACAACATGAATGTAAATTGAGTGAATATTTTTGTGATTTTGGAATGTTAGACCTTCCTGTTGAATCCCGACATATTAGGTTCAGGCAACTAAGTTGTCTAAAGTTCACATGACTGATTTGTTTATATTGGTGAAGGCTTTGTGTAGAACCATCCACACTTTTGGAACAATTGCCAAACTCAGTTAAAATGAACTTTTTCATATCGGTACGTTTCAATATTTTCTATATAAGTAAGACTTCTTCTTCTTTTTTTTTAAATGTTCTTTTATGTTTTCTTCTATGATTTCTGAAAGTTTCCAATTCATTTTAACATTACTTACCCTTTTTTTTTTATCCAAGAGAGGAAAAAAGTGTGTGTTTTTTACTGGGGAACTCATGATAATTTGTTTGGTATATGTTGTGAATATGGATTAACTCCCCTTTGATAATCCAAGCTATAAAAACTGTGTATTTCCGCTTGTCAAGTAGATGAGTAGTAAGATTCTTAATTGAATAAAAGATTACAGGATCGAATCTCTTGTACTGATTTCATTACAATTTATTCAATTAAGAATAGAACAATTTATGCGACCCGAGCGATTTACAATAGATCTAGAAAGTGATTCAGCCGACAAGTGCTGGAAACATTGGCGGGAGACATTTACAAATTTTATCAAGGTTCTACATTCAGAAAGATCAGGACGTCCCATCAATAAACGTGTGCTCCTAACCAACTATCTGTCTCACACAGTCAACAAAATTATCTCGGATTGCATTACCTATGAAGAAGCAATCAATGTACTGAACGCTACAGACATAAAGCCCAAAAATGAGGTATCTTCTAGACACCTACTTGCGACTCGTCAACAAGAATCAGGCGAAACACAATAGTCACCCATTTGGTACTGGTCAGGATCGTTGCTGCTTAACTTTGGTAATCTAACAAAAACTGATTTTTCAACATGATTATGCCGTGTATATATATATATATATATATATATATATATATATATATATATATATATATATATATATATATATAATATTACAATAGAAAAATGCGAGAATGAAAAGTAATATGGTTAAGCCCCAACATGGAAAAGTAAAAGATTAGTTATTAAAACTGGAAAAGAAAAGGACAAGATATTCTAATAAAAAATATAATAAATTTATAACTAAAAATATTGCAGCATTAAGAATTGATTATATAATGCTATAAATTGAATTTTAAAAAAATTCTTAATGTTGTAATATTTTAAGTTAAAAATATAGAAAACAAAAAAGATTTCTATCCCTCAATATCTGAAGAACTTTTCAGCATTGCCCTGGAGTTTGCCGAGGTATATACCGATATATCCTCAGAAGAAATCCACATTATTAAAAAAAATGTAGAAAATCAGTTTTAGTAAATAACAATAACCAATGGATAAAAACAAAAATGACAAACTCTTTTGATTTGTCAATGGACCTTTAGACTCTGCAGAGGCATCTGATCTTGTGGGATTGTTCATTTTATATACCTTCACAAGCATATTTGATACTACAGATATCAGCCTATATAGAGATGATGGATTAGCTATAATAAAAGATTCTAACAACGTCAAGGGGGATAACTTTAAGAAAATCATACACAAACAAATGAAAACATTAGGCCTAAAAGTAGACGTACTAGCTAACAAAAAAATAACAAATTATTTTGGACGTCACGTTAAATTGAGATAAAAATACATATAAACCCTACTTAAAAGATAATGCTAGTCCAATATACATAAACCGTACGTCCAATCACCGCCCCCCATCAATTATAAAACAGATTCCTAATATTATTCCTTAATTGGAATTTTTTATTTTGAGATGAGCATTTTTATGTTAATTTTATTTTTATTTCGGACTATTAGTCTCATCTTTATTAGTTGTTGTTTGTTTGTTTTCTTTTTTTTTTTTTTTTATTGGTTCACAACGTTTCGGCCAACTTCCTCTGGCCTTCGGGGCCTGTGGCGCAGTTGATAGAGACGTTGAATCTCTACGGTTCCAGATGAACATTGTCTGAAGATAGCGATTTCAATCCCACCCAAAGCGTGCCAGAGGTAATTGGTCAAAAATGTGGTGAGACGACGACAACTACGGATGGCAGTGATGGCTGAGAATGCAGTTAGGAGATTCGAAGTTCCTATCCGTCGCGGTTATCACCTGACGAAGGCCAGAGGAAGTTGGCCGAAACGTTGTGAACCAATAAAAAAAAACAAAAAAAACAAACAAACAACAACTAATAAAGATGAGACTAATAGTCCGAAATAAAAATAAAATTAACAGATTCCTAACTTGATCGTAAGTAGACTCAACAATAACTCAAGTGATGAAAATGTATTTAACAAGTCAATCAACATCTACAACACAGCGTTAAAAAAAGTGGGTACAAAAATATTGATATTAAATATAAGCAAAAAAAAAACAAACAAAAAACACTGATAACTATAATAAAATTAAAGATAGAAGAAAAAGAAATATAATCAGGTACATGCCGCCATACAATTAAATGTTAAAGAAAAAACTTGGCAAGAAATTTCTAGACCTCACTGAAAAGCACTTCCCTGTAACCAATCTCCTACACAAAATCTTCAATAAAAATTACCTAAAGTTGTCATACAGCTGCTGAGAAAATTTAGAAATGATAATTAAAGCACATAATAACAAAATATTAAATAAAAGCAATTGAAGCAATAATAACAAAATAAATAATAAAAAGTGAACAACATGACAAAAATAAAATTAACACAAAAGACAAAAATGTAAATAGTAGAAATAATAATAATAATAATAATAATAATAATAATAATAACAACAATAATAA
>NC_136520.1:67770505-67833005 GCF_053919585.1 Euprymna scolopes
AACTAAAAAACTATACAAAATACTGTCAGGAACTCACCCAGTATATGTTACCGTGACATAGGCCGACATATATTCAGTGTTTTTTTTTTAACAGTATTTTGTATAGTTTTTTAGTTTAAACTCATTTTCCCAAACTTAACATGTTTAACACAGTCTGGAGACCACTAGACCAGCGAGTCAAACGAGCTTGAACAAAGGAAGCAGAGACAATTCTGAGGAACAGATGCCATATTTTTTTTATTTAATTATTTGTTTTACTCACGTTCACCCCTAACAAGGCATATCACCACTTGGATGTAAGCGGCTACTAATTGGGACCATGCCTAAGAAAGATTAATAAGATGATGATTTACTTTACATTTAAACTTGTGCGTATCAGTACAGTCAGCGAAGCAGGTAGTATGAAAGGGAATTCCAAAGTCTAGCTGTTCAAGGGAAAAAAGCTATTCAAGTAGAACTCTTTCTGGCATTTAAGGACCTCAACATTGAAGGGGTGAGATTTTGTTGCTAAGCAGGTTTATCAGGGATACACGGTGACCCAGAAAAAAACAAAAGCTAAATGGAAGCCATCTAGAAGATATGCTGTAGAACGGAGAAAAAAAGGCCAAAGACCCTAGTGTTTTGATGTGATGTCTTGAATATAATAAACTAGTTATGACCAAAGTTTCATTTGATTCGCACAAAACACTAAGAAACGGGGCCTAATTTGAGTTGGGGCCCGTTTTTTTGGGTCACCCTGTATATATATATATATATATATATATATATAGGGTGACCCCAAAAAAACAGAGGACATTCAATTGTTTTTCTGAGCATTTTACAGTCAATGGAGGAAAAAAGGCCAAAGACCCTAATGTTTTGATGTGATGTTTTGAATATAATAAACTAGTTATGACCAAAGTTTCATTTCATTCGCAAAAAACACTAAGAAACGGGGCCTAATTTGAGTTGGGTCCCATTTATTTTGGGTTATCCTGTATGTATGTCGAATGCAACGAGTTCATCAGAGCACATTCCATTAAAATATTAGTAAAACAGGCACAGGGATTCAACATTGCAGTGATGGGACAGGGGTTGGAACTTAGTTGACAAAGTGGGACCTATTAGATTAAAGACTCTTTTTTGGACCCTATCCAAAAAGGGGAAGACTAGTGGTAGATGCACCAGCCCAGATGTGGCAACAATATTCCATACATGGGCAAATGGTGGCCTTGTAGAGGTACAGGATACTCTCAGGTGTGAGTAGTCTTCTAGCTCGATAGAGGGAACCCACCGTTTTTGCAGCAGACTTAGCAATGTCCTCAATGTATTTATTCCAGTTCATATTGCCTGTGAATGTTAGGCTGAAGAGTTTGAAGGAAGAATTCTCAGGTAGGGTGTTATTTGTCATGGTTATCGATGGTTGGAGAGGTGTCTTGTAATAATAATATTTGTGAAAAGACTGAGACTAGCAACATCACGTCAGTGAGAGAGAGGTTGCAGTGAAGAAGAAAGTGCGGGGCCAATCAAATTACAGATATGTTTCTGCAATTTATTAAAAACCTTCAAATGGGACACAGTTTCAAATATACACCAATACATGGTTTGGTAGTAGATTTGCAGAGATAGGAAATAGGCTCAGATGTGAGAAAGTGTTTAGAGCGTTAAGAGAGAACCGATTTTACGAGAAGCGGAAAGAGCAATGGATTTAATATATGAACTCTGTGCGAGCACTTTCTAGTCTCACACTAAAACACGCATTCACATCTCAAGCCATTTTTCTTGTCATACACATATGCGCACACAAGCATACGCGCACACGTACACACACGTAGATATATTCACATTCGCGTACATACACTCACATTCACGTGCCTACACACACACGCTAATGCGCACACGTACGCACACATGGGCAACGTCACTTCCCCTTTGAAGGAAATCCACACATGCGCAAAAGACCACCGGAAACAACTATAAATGCAAGAGACCTGAGCTGTTTCCCTCTTTTCGACTTAGCTCCCGAGCTGAGCGGTCGATGGACCATTCGCTCCCTTTCGGGGCCCGCGCGCCCGCGCGCGTCACGTCCCCTACTACTATGTATGGGGCACAAGCTAACAGACAGTACGTACACTTTACACGTTTTCTGTCTCCACGGCCTGGATTGACTTTCTCTCTTTCTTTCTCTCTCTCTATACAACAATAGACTTTCCCTCTCACCAGTTAACAGCGAGAGACGCACGCCAGACTAAACACGTGCTGTACCCTTTTCTTTCATTTGTTTCTTCACAAAATAAATTCTAAATCGTTTAATTTAATTTAACACGTTGTTCGTTCCTTCCTCAAAACAATTCATTTTTCCTATTTCCTAACGACTGGGGGATATATATAATATACCACCAGTCCCACAACAACTCCCAAGAAATATTTGATGAGAAAGAAAAACCAAGAAGTTTAAGAGTCGATTTCTCTTCGAGAGCAGAACCCATTCATAAAAATCCCAGGAAGAAAAAGGACACACCTGCAATTGATGGACAACACTCGAGTCTTAACAGGATTAAAAGAAAAAAGCCATTTCTTACCGCAATCTACACATATCTAAGGCAATAGCAGAATCCTTCTATCGATCCAGTAGATATCTCACTGCTAATGCAATTCTCTACCTATATAAGAGCCAGGTACATCCAAGGATGGAGTACTGTTGCCACACCTGGGCAGGAGCTGCTAGAAAGACCTTATCTTGCCTTGACAGAGTTCAAAATAGACTTCGTAGCCTAGTGGGAGATGTCCTTTTCTCTTCTCTGCAACCTCTTTCTCACAGAAGAGACGTTGCGAGCTTTATCGTCATTTTCATCGCAAGTGCTCATCTGAGCTCCAATCTATAGTCCCCCCTCACCAAACCTTCACAAAAACACTTGTCTAGTTGAAGCCACTATCAATAATTTCCCCCACTCTTTATCTGTGCCTAAACCTAAATGTAGATTCCATGAACAAAGTTTTTTTTCTTAGCACTCACACATGTGGAACTGTTTTCCGTTTGCCTGTTTTCCAGCTGACTACAATACAGTCATCTTCAAGTCCAATGTAAACAAGTTTTTAATGAACCGTTCCCCTTAAGTAATTCAATTTACAAAATTTACACTACAAACGATTACTATGATATTGTCCCATTGACTACTGTACACTCTTTAACCCTTATCCTCGAGTGGTCTCTGGGCCTTGATAAGTGGTGACTCCTATGTAAAAAAAAAAAAAAAGAATCCTAATGGAATGGAGCCATAAATTGCTTGTAATATTTAATGCTACTAAGACTAAGCTTCTTTCCTTTAACAATTACAAGAAACCTTCTCAACCACCGATTACCATGACAAATAACACCCTACCTGGGAGTCCATCTTTCAAACTCTTCAACCTAACATACACAGGCAACAAGAATTGGAACAAATACATTGAGGACATTGTTAAAGCTGCTGCAAAGAAGGTGGGCTCCCTTTACCCTGCTAGAAAATAATTTACACAAGGGAGCATCCATGCATGGAGTATTGTTGCCACATCTAGGCTGGTGCATCTACCGCTAGTCTATACCTCTTAGACAAGGTTCAACAACAAAAAAAAGGTCCCGCACTATTGATCAAGCTACACTCTCTGTCCCATCGCCACAATGTTGTATCCCTATGCCTTTTTTCAATAGAATATGTCTGATGAAATCATAATACTTGTCCCTCCCTTCGACATTGATCCATCCGACAAACCCGACAAACCGCAAATTCCCATGTCCTCGCTGTTGAGGTGCCGAGATGCTGGATACCTTCTACTTGGATTGCTGGACTTTGAAATTCCGTCCCTGTTTCCTGCTTCCTTGACTATACTAACCTGCAGAAGTTTAAATGTAATGTGCACATATGACACTATCATTTTCTGTGTCATGAGTTGACTGATGAAATTAATCAGATTTTTAATTAATTACGCAAATTAAAATACTAAGTTAATTAATTATGGAAATAATTAGTCTTCAAATTACTGCATCATTTGAATTTAAGTAACAGATTTGTTAAAATCAGTGAAAAAAAGAATAAATAAAATAAAGGTTACCAAATGCAGATACGTTGAAAAACAACAACGAGCTTGACTTGTCAAATGACAAGCGGCAAATTCCCACCCCTTCATTTTTGAGGTCTCTAAATGCTGGAAAGCCTTCTACCTTGGACTGTTAGACTTTGGAATTCCCTCCCGGTTTCCTGTTTTCCGTCTTGACTATACTAACCCGCAAAAGTTTAAATGTAATGTGAACAGACATCTCGCTGCTCAAATCCCCGCAGTCCTCTGTTAGACATGATCTCAAATAATAGCCATTTATATTCCAAGTGACAATATGTCTTATTTCAGGGTGAAAAAGATTTTTTAAAAAATTTTGATAAAAAAAAAAAAATGCTATACGAATCATTCAATTGGGATTGTCATTAACAATTGGGATATCTTTGTCATTCCCTCCCTGTTTCCTGTTTACCTGACTACCCTAACCCGAAGAAGTTTAAATTTAATGTGAACAGATATCTCGCTGCTCAGCTACCTTCAGTCCCCTGTTAAATACGATCTCAAATAGTGATCCCCTTATGCTCCAAATGATAATATGCCTCGAAAAAGAGTTAAAACAATTTTTTTAAATTACACACACACACACACACACAAAAAAAAAATGCTATAGAAGTCATTAAAGAAAGATGTAACAATTGGAATATCTTGTTTTTTTTATGCACGAAAAGTGTCTTTCGTAGAAACAATAGAACACTTATGGAATTAGATAAAATCAAGTGGTGTAATTAAGCGTTCTGGCGTCGACTACTCAACATTCTTCCTCTGATCTTCCGGTGATCTCAATCCGTCCCCAACATTAACTACGTGTCGAATGCCTTCTATTCAGCGGTGTCCATTTCCACTGGGATTGGAGAGCGGAGATGCTCCTTTAAAATTTCCACTTTGACCCGGCTTTCATAGGTGTGTGTGCTCTTCAGATGAGCCAATCCTCTGCATTCTCCGAGATAAAACGTCCACGTTGATCCTCACCAAACGGCCATATCCGGATCAGTCTGCTTTCCATACGTGTTGACTGGTCCTAGAAATCCGAGAGGAATAATGGCGTTTCAAATGATTAAAAATTAACTGACTTTATTGATGGTGAAACCATAAGTAACACACACACACACACACACACACACGCACGCACACACACACACGCACACACACACACACACACACACACACACACACACACACACACACACACACACACACACACACACACACACACACACACACACACACACACACACACACAAGGATCGTTCCAAAGCCTCCTTGTTTTTTTTTTTTAACTCAAAATGTTGAAGATCTACGAGGACGGGAGTGGTAACATTAAAAAGAGTGACCTTTGTGCTCCAGAATTCATTTTTCTTACATAGTCACCACCATTCTCAATGCACGCTTGCCAGACACTCAATGATGCATCTCTGCTTCTGGCGTACGTTCATGGCAGGGGTTGCTCTCTTAGATTTTCATACAGTCAATACCTACAACAGAGAGATGCAACTTTATAAACTAATCAAATTGACTTGTAAATCAGTTAGTAATAACTAGGACTGTGACAACAGCATATTCTTTCCATTCTTTTGACTTTCCAGTATATATCCGACACAGTAAGACAAAGTCAATCAACCGAGAACTACATCAGTCTATATAAAAACATATAAGATATTAACGGATATATACTCAAGGGTCAAAACAACGAAAAGAATATGCTGTTGTCACAGCCCTAGTAATAACTATGTCACAATCTTTTTTTGATAATCTGATAATTTGGCATGTAAGTAATAAGATTTGATAGAAACATATTACATGTCAACTTTTGCAATTTTTTTCATGGTGGTAAGAAAATGGAATGAATCAGTAAGGAGTTCGATTGGTTGGATTTGATTAAAGAAAAATATAAAAGTGTGGGATGTTGGCAGATGATATGGTAACACTTGCAAATATATATATTTCATAAGATAAATATTCTTAATTCATTATGAAATTGAATTTCTGAATTTGTTAGATGAAATAATATGATTTTTAGATCTTAAATGGCTTCTGCCATTTCTGGGACTGACTCCCTACAGCCCTCTCTCTTAAAAGTATATATGAAGTAAAGTGATGTTTAGATAGTAAACTACTTCAGCCATTAACGGAAGTTACACCATACTTTCGACTCTTAATATATATATATATATATATATATATATATATATATATATATATATATATATATATATATATATAAATATAAAAGTGAACGTGTCTGTCTGTCTGTCTGTCTGTGTGTCTGTGTGTCTGTCTGTCTGTGTAAATTTCCCTACGCAATAACTCTGTCAATTTTTAGTCTATAGACTCGAAATTTGAAATACCGGGTACTGAGATTTGGGAAAATCGATGTGACGGGTGTCAGCCAGAAATTTGGCTGTTAAGGGGTCAAATTTCAACGATTTGACCTTTAAGAACTCTACCAAACTCCTCCGACAATTTTGGGTCTAGACACTTGAAATTTTAGATTTAGGTTCCTTGAACATGGATCTAACTTAATAAAGTGATTTGAGCGTGAAACAATAAATTTTAAGGGGTCATAATAGGGTTCAAAGTTTTAAAAAATTAACCATTTTTTTGTTTTTTTGCTTTTTTTGCACAGCATACACCTCCAAACACCCGAGCAACGCCGGGCACCCCTGCTAGTATGAAATAAAATAAATATCAACTAGCAGAACCTGTGGAAATTCCACTGTAGTTAAAAACATGGTCACATAAGGAAACAATAGAATGTCCTTCAACAGAATAATCAGTACAATATTAGTTCCGATCACAACGTTAATTAAAAAATAAATATTTTTCTAGCCAAATATAGAGAACTGCTTGGGATATATATTATTCCTTAATTGGAATTCATTTTTGAGATGAGCATTATATATATTAATTTATTTTTATTTCGGACTACTAGTCTCATCTTTATTAGTTGTTGTTTTTCATCTTTTATTGGATTGTTTATTCACAACGTTTCGGCCAACTAATTCCTCTGGCCTTCGTCAGGTGGTAACCGCGACGGATAGGAACTTCGAATCTCCTAACTGCATTCTCAGCCATCACTGCCATCCATAGTTGTTGTTGTCTCACCACATTTTGGCCAATTAACCTCTGGCACACTTTGGGTGGGATTGAAACCGCTATCCTCAGACAACGTTCATCTGGAACTGTAGAGATTCAACGTCTCTATCAACTGCGCCACAGGCCCTGAAGGGTGATCAAGGGTGGATTCTTTGATCTTATAAATCCACGTTTATTTATTATCTGATCTTCCAAAAAAAAAAATAGAAAACAACAACTAATAAAGATGAGACTAGTAGTTCGAAATAAAAATAAATTAATATGCTTGGGATATGTTATTACAAAAAATAGTGAAGCACCACTTTATTCTGGAGATTATAATTTAATCAAAGTGACTTGTAAATCAGTTAGTAATAACTATGTCACAATCTTTTTTTGATAATCTGATAATTTGGCATGTAAGTAATAAGATTTGATAGAAACATGTTACGTGTCAACTTTTGCAATTTTTTTCATGATGGTAAGAAAATGGAATGAATCAGTAAGGAGTTCGATTGCTTGGATTTGGTTAAAGAAAAATATAAAAGTGTGGGATGTTGGCAGATGATATGGTAACACTTGCAAATATACATATTTCATAAGATAAATATTCTTAATTCATTATGAAATTGAATTTCTGAATTTGTGAGATGAAATAATATGATTTTTAGATCTTAAATTGCTTCTGCCATTTCTGGGACTGACTCCTTATAGTCCTCCTCTCTTAAAAGTATATAAATTGCTTCAGCCATTACCGGAAGTTACACCATACTCTCCACTCTTAAATATATATATGTGAAATAAAGTGATTTTCAGATCGTAATCTGCTTCAGCCTTTTCCGTGACTGACTCCTTATACCCCTTCCGTTCGATTCGTTGGATTTAATTAAAGAAAAAAAAAAGTGTAGGATGTTGGCAGATGATATGGCAACACTTGTAAATATACATCTATAATATAAAGCTGAATGTGTGTGTGTGTGTGTCTAGTCACGAATAGGCTGCTATATGGTTGACTATTTTAAAAAACTGATTGCATATAATGATAGAAGATGTATCGAGACACAGGAATGGGTATGTTTGATCCTGCAGAACGGTGGTTCATTAAAATTGTGGGGTCTGCGGTCGCGCCTGGTCCACAAAGTATGGAAATAAAAAATTTAAAGATTAAAAAAAAAAACGTTTACAAGTATTTTTGATATAAATGTACATAAGAATACTTTGATAAGTATGTTTTAACTTAAATAGGGATGGTATAATGAAATTGTGGGGTCTGCATTCGCGCCTGGCTTCCATATAATGAAAATAGGCACAAACTTTAATAAAGACTTTTCATATCTATCTGCGTAAGTATACTTTGATAATTATGTTTCAGTTTGAAGAAATATGGTATGATAAAATTATGGGGTGTTCGTTCATGCCTGACCTCCATAGAATGGAAATATGTCACAAAGTTTAACAAGGTTTATAATATAGATCCACAGAATATTGTGAGAAGTGTTTCAGTGTGAACAGGTATGGTATAATAAATTATGGGGTTTATCTATTTTATTTTTACTTTCATCATATTTTGCTTCGGTTTTGATACCCCCAAATTCGAAGCTATCTCTTTACACCCCTTCTTTTTCATAACCTATCATACTTTAATAAATCAGAGTCCATTTTCTGTAGGCTGGTTTTTGAACCCAGTCAACGACGAGTACTTTTGCTAGTATTTTATAAGATAAATATTCTTAATTCATTATGAAATTGATTGAGTTTGTTAGATGAAATAAAAGTGATTTTTAGATCGTAAATTGCTTCAGCTATTTCCGGCACTAACTCCTTTAATCTCCCCTCTTGTAAAAATACATATAAAATAAAATGATGCTTAGATCGTAAACTGCTTCTGCCATTTACCTCTCCTGTTTCCTCCACTCGTTTTCATGATAATATAAGTAAAAATAAGGTGCTTGTACAGTATTCTATCTATATGAGAAAACAATGAAAAGTTATACTGCTCGACGATTTGATATGATTTTTGGTTTTAGAAACTTTTATGAGCGTCATAGGTAAGATTTTCAATGTTTTTCTTCATATAGGTATTATACTGTAAAAGTGCATCATTTCCTGAGTCGATTAATGTACAAGTGGCTTATTTCTTATTTAGAAATGAAACTACTCGATTATTTTACATAATTTTTGGTTGTGCTAACTTTTCCGTACATCACGGCTAAGAGTTTGTTTGTTTTTCATATAGGTACTATACTGTAGAAGCAGCTTATTTATGATTTAAAAGTCATACTACTCAATGATTCGACGTGATTTTCAGTTTTAATCACTTTTATGTACGTCACAGGTAAGATTTTCTTTGTTTTTCATATGAGTACTATACTGTATAAGTACCTTATTTCGATTACTGTACAGGTACTTTATTTCTTATTTCTTATTTAAAAATGAAACTCTTCGATTATTTTATGCAAATTTTTTTTTATTGTGCTTACTTTTCTGTACATTACAGCAAAGAGTTTGCTTTTTCATGTGGATGCTATACTGCAGAAGTACCTTATTTATTATTTAGAAGTTATGCTACTGAATCATTTGATGTGAGTTTCAGTTTTAATCACTTTTATGTACGTATGCCACCACTACCACCACCACCACCACCGCCATCAGCAATAGCAGCCCCATAAACACCATCATCAGCATCATTGCCTTCTTCTTCTTCTTCTTCTTCTTCTTCTTCTTCTTCTTCTTCTTCTTCTTCTTCTTCAGTTTTAAGTCCGTTTTACATGGTGGCATGTGTTGGACGGCTTTTAGAAATTTATCTACTTTTATCTTCTTCACTCCAAACAAGGCACATTATCACTGAGATGCAAGGGGCTACTGTGGTTTAAGAGCCATATTTATAAGGAGGGCATCTTGAGTGGGGATTCGTGCAGCAACATGGTTGTTCACATTACATTTTAATTTCAACATGTTAGTACAGCCGAGGAACAGGGAAGGAAATTCAAGCTAATAAGTTATTCGAGCAGAAAGCCCTCCAGCATCTGGAGACATATATAGTGAAGGGGTGGGATTTTGCTGATTGTGGGGTTGATTGGGGGTATTTATGAGTTTATCAGATCACATTCCGTGGAAATACTTGTAAAATAAGCTCAGGGATGCGACACTGTAGTGATGGGACAGGGGTTGGAGCTTGATAAAGAGTGTATGATCGGTTTTTTTTTTTTTTTTTTTTTTTTTACTCTTATTAACTCCAAACAAGGTATATTGCCACTTTGATGTAATGACCTACAATTTGGGATCACATTTACAAGAGACTATATGAGGAGTTGAGCAGCAAAATGTTTGTTCACATTACATTTTTAACTTCTGCGTATTAATACAGACATGGAAACTAGAAACAGGAAAGGGAACTCCAAAGTCTAGCAGTCCGTGAGAAGAAACTATTAGAGTAGAAGACTTTCCAACTTCTAGAGACCTCAAAAATGAAGGAGTAGGATTTTGCTGGTTGATGAGTTAGTCGGGATTATGTACATCGAGGGGAAACAAGTGTTATGAGTTCATCAGGGCACATTTCGTTAAAGTATGTGTAAAACGTGGCAGCCTTCAAGTCCAATGTAAACAAGTTCTTGTTGAGTCGTCCCCATAAATAATCAAATTCTACCCAATCTACACCATTAACGATTACTACACTCCCACCTTACATTAACTGACCCTTATCCTCGAGTGGCCTTCGGGTCTTGATAAATGGTGACAGCCAAGTAAAATAACAAAAATCAGACGCAGCAATACAGCATTGTAGCAATAGAACATTAGAGCCTCTTTTTTAACCGCTCTCCCAGGGTGAGAGACTAGTTTTTGGTGTGCCAGCCCAAATGTGACAATAATACTCCATGCATAATTAAATTTCTGCATGTTGGTACAGTCAGAGAAACAAGGAGAGGAGAGGGAACTCCAAAATCTAGCAGATCGAGGAAAGAAAAGCTTCTTACTTATTTTTTATTTTTATTTTTTATTATTCGTTTTTTAATTAAATCTACCCAAATATTGCTTTCTCGCTCTTGTAATATATAAACAAAAGTGAATAAACACGTGTCGTTTTCTCTTATTTATACGATATTACACATGAAACTCTACTTCCCTTCGAAGTAATCTTCTCCGGCTGCAATGATTTGTTGTACCGTTCCAACAACTTCTGGAAGGCCCCCATGAAAGTCCTCTTTTGTAAGCATGTTATTGACCCTCTTTCTTCTCCTCAGTTGTCTCATAACGACCTATAAGGTTTTCCTTGAGCTTAGGGAATAACCAAAAGTCAGAGCGAGCAGGATCTGGACTATAGAGAGGATGAGGAACTGTCTTAATGCCCATCTTGGTTAAATAGCCCGTGACAAGGATGGAGTTATGAACTGATCTTCTTTGAGCATCCTTGGCACAAACTTCACACAAATCTTCCAGATCTTCAGTTTCTCGCAGATAATTGTGTACAGTTCCCACACTGACATCAAATTGCACTTATTGTCTCTATAGACGCACGACAGTCCTTATCCATGAAATTCTTTATTTGGCCAATCAACTCTGGTGTTCTTACTTTCTTATTCCTCCCACACATCTCACCATCCCTCACAGACGCCCTGCCTTCCTTGAATCCCTTATGCCACTCAAAAACTGATGTTCGATTCATGCAAGATGGTCCAAAAGCAGTCTAGAACATTCTATATGTTTCTGTGGCATTTTTCTAAGTTTAACACATCTAAGACAGTAAATGACCAAGTTATCTCTGATTCTCTCTCTCTCTCCTCTGATCTTGAGCAAGTGGTACAATGGGGAAAGAGGTGGCTGGTTACTTTTAATGCATCTAAAAGCAAGCTTTTATCTTTACATCATCAACGCTCTGATCACCATCTGGCATCAATTGAAATGAATGGCTCTTGTCTTGGGGAGGCTTCATGTTTTGACAAGCTTCTGGGCTTGACCATAACTCCTGATCTTAAATGGAACACATATATTAAATCCATTGCCAAGGCTGCTGGAAAAATGATGGAATCCTTCTAGCGATCCAGTAGATATCTCACTGCTGATGCAATTCTCTATCTATATAAGAGCCAGGTATGTCCTAGGATGGAGTACTATTGCCACATTTGACCATGAGCTGCTAGAAAGGACTTATCCTGCCTTGATAGAGTTCAAAATAGACTTCGTAGCCTCGTAGGGGATGTCCTTTTCTCTTCCCTGCAACCTCTTTCTTACAGAAGAGATGTTGTGAGTTTGTCTCTGCTTTATCGTTATTTTCATGGCAAGTGCTCGACTGAGCTCCAATCTATGGTCACCTCACATCAAACTTTCATAAGAAATACCCGTCTAGCAGAAAACACTATTACTAATTTCCCCACTCTTTATCTGTGCCTAAACCTAAACGTAGATTCCATGAACAAAGCCTCTTTCTTAGAACTGTACGCCTGTGGAATTTTCTTCCGTTTTCCTGCTTTTCAGCTGACTATAATATGGTTGTCTTCAAGTCTAACATAAACAAGTTTTTGATGAGCCATTCCATATAAGTTAACAAATTTACCGAATTTCCATTACTAACGATTACTATATTGTCCAATTTCTACTGTACACTCTTTAACCTCGAGTGGCCTCTTGGCCTTGATAAGTGGTGATGCCTATGTTAAAAAGAAAAAAAAAAAGAAAACAATATCATTCTTCTAAAGTGTCCTCACATCCAAATTGCATTTTTGAAATTCACCAGCTGTGACAATCAGGCTTTAGTAGGGTGTATTCCAATTTCTGCTGTAGCTGTTTATTTGAATTGGAAATCATAAAAATTGGTCAGTCATCTCATAATATGTATAGCAATAACTTGCTGCATTTTCAAGAGTCTGTGACAATTTTAAATGTCTGTACAAGTCTGGAAACTTATTGAAGGCATTTTATATTTGTCTCCCTCCTCTTTCTCTATCTATTTGTTGGCAGTTGGTAGCTAAAGCTGCTGCTGAAGGCCGAGCGTGATAAAACATAGGAAGACAGAAGATAGGCTAAACTTATTAATATATACAGGGTGGAACGATAAATTTGTCTCCCCAAAGCAAAAAACGCTACATCTTTATTTTAAAACTTTTATCGAAAAAGTCAGTTCAGGTAACTTGATTATGTAGTAGAGCTGATATTTATTCAATGTAGCCTCCTTCAGACTCA
Source organism: Euprymna scolopes (assembly GCF_053919585.1). NCBI lineage: Eukaryota > Metazoa > Mollusca > Cephalopoda > Sepiida > Sepiolidae > Euprymna > Euprymna scolopes. The sequence goes on from NC_136520.1 coordinate 67,783,829, forward strand.
ATCACCGCCTCAATACATGTCTGGAACTAGAAGGATGCCTTTTCCACAAGTGCAGGAGGGAGCTTGGTGAATATTTGGTGGATGGTGGTGAATAGGCTGGCTTTGGTACCGTCATGTTGGTTGGTTGGTTGGTTGTTTTTGTTTTACGGCATATCAACCTTTTTCAGGTTATTTAATGCCGAATCTAGTTATTTTGAGGAACGATTTTTAATGGAGTATATTTTTTTTAAGTCGGATTCTATTTAACCCATAGTTGGGACCCTAACAGGTACTACCACTCCGGGTCAGAGTGGACCTGGGAGCAATGGCAATTGAAGGGTGGCTCCACACTCCCCAAGGTCCGCAAGGTGGGGTCATATCCAGGCCAGGAGGTCATGTTGGTGATGCTCTCCATATATGACCAAACAAAGTAGTCCAGTAGGGTCAGAGGTTTGGAGGAGGAGGGCCAGTAAGAGAAGGGTAAAAAGTCGTGGAACTCCTACTTGAAGCCAAGCCTGACTTATGGGTCGGCGCCAAGTCCTTCTGCCACAAACAGGGTCTGCCAGCAGCCATCTGATTGCACCAGGGGATCATCACACTCTTTAACACATCCAGGTACACTTTGGTGTTGACTTTCAAGCCGCCTTCGAAGATGTGAGGAGGCATGATGTGGCCCTCACTTGAAACCAAACCAAAGAATATAACCATGGCCGGAAACATCATTGAGCTGTGTCCTCAAGCATTGAACCGTCCATTTTAAAGGTGCTGGCAATGGTCCTGTTGCCATAACTTGGATCAATAGAGGGCATGAGTTGTAGAGCAGCGCACCTCCAATCTTGCTCGTTTAACATTGTGTTACTTGAAGACATGATAGAAAGCTCCCATCGCTCTTTGGATTGGTACACAACTGGCTAACTAGTAGATCGTTTGCAACAAAAAAGAAAACCGGTTTTCATTAAACGATAATGAAATTATGTCGTCTTTGCTAGGGCGAAAATTTGATCGTTCCAGCCTGTAGATGTGACCTGCATAATTTGACACAAGATCCGGCAGCATATTTCACGCCTGGGTAGTGCTAGTTGCATCAGTTTGTCATTTGATATTAGAAGGTGCAGTAAACAGAAAATGTGACTGGAATTCCATTTCTCCAGGAAATATTTAAAAAAAAAAGTGAATGAAATTTGTTGACCATATCCGTTACACTTTCTTGCTGATCCATCCCATAAAAATAAAGAAAAGAAAAAAAGCCGAAGGAAATATATGAGTCAAAAAGAAAATAAAAAGAAAGAAAAGAAAAAATAGCCGAAGGAAATATATGAGACAAAAAGGAAAAAAAAAAAAAAAAAAAAGAAAAGAAAACTGCCATCCGGCAATTATAAATCTAGCCTTAAATATGCTTTTCTAAATGCTTAGCTTATATTATATATTTTTAATATAAATTTATTATAATTTTAAAAGCGAATGGTTTTTACTTAAATTACCTCCCTTAAATGTTAATGAAGATAATACTTTAAGAAAAATATTGGTAATTCATCTTCTTTTTTATTAAATCACTTTATTTTATTACTTGCGGCGGTTGTTTGGAGGTGTGTGTGTAAGGAAGAGGGGGGTGTTAAAGTAAAGAATAAGCGAAGGAATAACGCTGTTTAAATATTAAAAAAAAAACGATGTTAAACTTCTTAAAAATATCGGAAAAACCAAAACAAAAAAAAAAAAAAACCGTGAACAAACGTAAAATGTCTTTAAAAAAAGAAATCAGAAAAACAAAAAGGCAAAAAGAAAGGAAAAAAATGATGAACATGTTCGGATAAACAAAAACAAAAAAACACAGCGAAAAGCAAAAAAAAAAAAAAAAAATGGCATAATGACCCTTCGATTCGGTTAAGTCCATGGTGCGTTTCACCCAGTAGAAAGAATAGAACGAAAGGGCACGATAAAATTCCATTCCAGTCTTTTTAAGCAACTACAAAACGAAATAAAGCAAAAAAAAAATGGCATAATAACCCTCCGATTCAGTTAAGTCCATGGTGCGCTTCACCCAGTAGAAAGCACAGAATGTAAAGGCACGGTAAAATTCCATTCCAATTTTTTTAAGCAACTACGAAGTAAAGAAAACTCAAACTAGTGTTCCTTCATAACTGTCCCTTGTGAATGATCCCAGAAACAGTGTAAGTGGTGGCGGGGAAAGGAGGAATTAATTAGAGAGAAAAGATTTTATTACTTCCATTGATTTTAACCAATTGTGGCAAATAACTCTCAGCAGAAAAAAATATAGGAATCTACGATTATAGAGGAATTGGAGAGGTAATATGCCTATAACACACCTCAGATATTGTGTTGCAGTTTGTGCATATTACATTCGCATAAAATGTCTTGATTTTTAATCCTATTAAGGTCAAAATCATAGGGGGAAATGAGTTCATTTTATATATATATAGGGATTGTTAATATCGACAAAACTATTGCATATATATTGGAAAATAGCACAACAAAATTACAAATGTATATAATCTAATATATAAACGGCTATATATCTGCCTGTCTGTGTGTCTGTTTGTCTCCCTCCTTCCTTCCATATTTTCAAAACTCTATCTCCTCCGAAACTAAAAGTCACATGATGGGATTTTTTACAGACTTTTTTATGGGTCTTTAGCCGGTTCAAATAGTTTTAAGGGGTCAAAAATGGGTCAAAATTGAAAAAAAATCGTGAAACATTTTGTATATTCATCTTAGTTTATATTTGATTTTTAATCAGTTTATATGCCATGTCATGTGTCATGTTGGTACAGTGGTAACGTCACCAGCTTTGAATGCTAGTTTCGATTTCGATTCTAGCTGATGGCACCTAAATACTTCATTTTTTTTTTTTACTTTTGAAATCACGAATAATTAGTGCTGTGACGAGAATATTGTTTTCATTGTTTTGACTCTCGAGTATATATCCAACACAGTTTGACACAGTTAATCAACCGAGAACCACATCACTTTATCTAAAAGCATATAAGATATTAACTGATATATACTTGAGAGTCAAAATGATGAAAAGAATATTCTCTTGTCTTAGCCCCAATAATAATAATATATATACGAAATCTGGACAAATTAAAATATCATATTTAAGCATATTATACACCCGGGCAAAGCCAGGCGCCCCCTCCCCTACCACTAGTTTTTAATAAACTGTTTAAAAATAGCTGTGCAAATTAGATCTTTGCTCTCTACTATATATACCCCTTTCAAGCCATCTAAGCATTGCATTTAGGCTGCTGACAAAGCAAAGTGTATCCTATTTCTCAGATGGCGTTCTTCCTGCAAACGCACTCCTGAAATATTTCTCCATCTTTATGTCTCTCTCGTCAGACAACTGGTAGAGCATGGTGTCCAAGCCTCATCTCCGTATGCACGATATCCAGCATCTGGAGAGAGTTTTTATTTATTTATTTTTTAATTCAATTTTCACCCCAAACAAGGCACATTGCCACTTTGAAGTAGGGGGCTACTATCGGGGACATAAGTTACAGGGATATTATGAAGGGCAATGAGCAGCAAGATGTCTGTTCACATTACATTTGAACTTCTGCATGTCAGTACATTTGGGGAAGCAGAATCCCAGGAGTTCCAAAGTCTAGCAGTTCTGGGGGAGAAACTATTGGAGTAGGAAGCTTTCTTACACCTAAGGATCTCTACTGTGTAGGGGTGGGATTTAGTTGCTTGTCGGGTTTGTAGTTCGTCAGAGCATTCACCATTAAAATACTTGTAGAACAGACAGACTGGCTACTCGAATGGTACAGGGTCTATTGAATCTGCCTTGTGATAGCTGACTCAAAAAGCCTAACCTTTTCTCACTTGAGCGTCGACCAGTACACAGTAATATCAATGGTTATTATGATATACGCCAGGACTTATTATTCACTCCGGCAATAGAAAGAGGTTTTATGTGGACACTACAAGAAACTATTTCACAACCGATTTCAATTGAACCAAAGGAGGATTGCTTTCTCAGAATTGCTGGATCTTGGAATAGACTTTCAAGTGCGGTAATAAATGCCCCAACAACGCAACAGTTCAAAGTCTGGTTTAATCTTCCTTTCAGCGAACATATACAAAATATATTAGACTTTCAAGTGCGGTAATAAATGCCCCAACAACGCAACAGTTCAAAGTCTGGTTTAATCTTCCTTTCAGCGAACATATACAAAATATATTAGACTTTCAAGTGCGGTAATAAATGCCCCAACAACGCAACAGTTCAAAGTCTGGTTTAATCTTCCTTTCAGCGAACATATACAAAATATATTAGACTTTCAAGTGCGGTAATAAATGCCCCAACAACGCAACAGTTCAAAGTCTGGTTTAATCTTCCTTTCAGCGAACATATACAAAATATATTAGACTTTCAAGTGCGGTAATAAATGCCCCAACAACGCAACAGTTCAAAGTCTGGTTTAATCTTCCTTTCAGCGAACATATACAAAATATATTAGACTTTCAAGTGCGGTAATACATGCCCCAACAACGCAACAGTTCAAAGTCTGGTTTAATCTTCCTTTCAGCGAACATATACAAAATATATTAGACTTTCAAGTGCGGTAATAAATGCCCCAACAACGCAACAGTTCAAAGTCTGGTTTAATCTTCCTTTCAGCGAACATATACAAAATATATTAGACTTTCAAGTGCGGTAATAAATGCCCCAACAACGCAACAGTTCAAAGTCTGGTTTAATCTTCCTTTCAGCGAACATATACAAAATATATTAGACTTTCAAGTGCGGTAATAAATGCCCCAACAACGCAACAGTTCAAAGTCTGGTTTAATCTTCCTTTCAGCGAACATATACAAAATATATTAGACTTTCAAGTGCGGTAATACATGACCCAACAACGCAACAGTTCAAAGTGGATTTAGATCGATGCTTGACTATTATATCCTTTTCTTTGTTAATTTCTACAACCCTTTTCCCAACATGGCGACAGAAGCACGATTGTTTTAGTTCTTTTGCTAAATAAATTGATTTGAGTCGAAAAAAGCATTTTACAAAGACTATATATATGTTCACACTCGGGGCCCAACACGTTGTATGCAGAGTACGTCGCAAGGAACAGAAGACAAGTAATAACTTGACTCATTTTTTTCCGTTGAAGCAACAGACATTTATTTCCACTTCTTTAACGTAATCCCTTTCTTTTTATAGTCTTTTTCCTTGCTGTGACATGATCTCATAATAACGAGTGGGGAGACCCAATACTGCCCAGGATTAAATGAGGAGCAACGTTTGTTCCATATTTCCAAAAGTTTCATTCTCATCGAAATCACTAATTTTTTAATCAAATCGATTGATTGCCTGCTCTAGTTGGGGATCCACAGCAGTGCACCAGGAGGAAGCTTCACATGCCTCCCCGAAGTGACAGTCCACAATAGATTGTAACCTACCATTGCATTGTAGAAAACCTACTGTTGATTTTATAAAATTATTTTTATTTTTATATAATGACTTGAATTAAAATTTAAAATGCAGGAGTCAGTTATCATGGTTCAACTGTGCTCTAAGCAGAAACATTCATTTTGAATGCACTCCTGTATTATCCAAAAACTTTTTTTTTTATGCAATGGGCCCTTCTGCTTGTGCAATGATAAAACTTCTCAAATGCCGTTGTGATGTTATAACTTTGGCAAAAATCAAACTGTTCCTTTTTTTAATTGGATTTTTTCAGTTATTGATTTTCAATACTTATCAGAGGCATTCTAATACAAAACTTATCAAAGAACACTTCCAGACACATAAAGTACATTTGTGTCAAATTGCATGGGCAGTATGTCTAGTAAGCTATTCTGTACTCTTCAGAGATCGGACAAAAGACTCAGGAACCTGGATTAGAAGACTAGGAAACAAATGATTATGTACACCATAGGACACCCAAAAGACGATACTGACTGACACTACAAAAAAGGAAAGAAGAGGGAAAGAAAACTTGTAAATATTAAAGAATGTAACTTTTAGCCAATCAGAGTCCTTAGTTTTATTACTCCCCTCCTTACATATTTATTTCCTCCAGCCAATGAGAACTCTTTGTTTGAAAGGGCTCCTTGCACTCCTATCTTTCATTTGAAACTAGCAGGGATGTTTGGAGATGTGTGTTGAGCAAAAAACAAAAAACAAAAAAAAAAAAGTTGTAGTAGGCAGACAGACTCGAACCCGTACCACGAAGGAGGAAAAGAACGTGAAAGAAGAGGATAGTGAATTCAATGAGTTGGTAATTAATTGTTGCCCGGGTGGAGGATATTGGCACAAAGACAAAATAAAAAAATTTAAAAAAGGATAGAGAGAGACAGTTGGGATCGAACTCGAAAACATAGGGTAATTAGTCTTCCTCGTTAACCATTATGCCATAGTGGATAATTTAATCGATAAGTTGGTAATTAAGTTAAGAATCATAAGAGTCGTCACTCATGTGTAGAAATGAACGTTGCTTTTTAATCTGGCCAGAGGCCAGTTAAGCTTTCTGCTTTCTGTCGTTTTATTTATTTGTTTCCCCACAAAAGTTAATTAGACATAAGATAATTTTTAATGTTGGGGAAAACCAGCTCCCTCCAAAAAGGGGACACTCTGGCAGTATCCAATTAAGTAGTAATTACCTCAGCATGAAGGACTTCCCCTACATTGACCAAGAACGAATTATAGAACAGATACTACCTGGGCAAAGACCGGGAGTTGGCCTTCGTGTTCGATTAGTTTCGCTTTATTTATATGAAAAAGACAAACAAACAGTCGAGAGGGCGGGGCAATGGGAATTTTTTAAAACTCAATCAAAAAAAAAAAAAATGAAAGAAATCATGTCCGTTTGCGAATCTGAGATATTATGATCTAGGAAGTATTAGAAAACATGCATAAACGCGTGCACCCATTTTGTCTTTTAAATATTAGATGAACAAAAGGTTACACTATACTAAACTAGACTAGACATAACAATGAAAGGAAGAAGAAATGTAAAAAATAAAAATAGGTATAAAAAGAAGAAGAAAAAGAATGAAATTATATATAACTAGCATTTCAGCCCAGCGTTGCCCGGGGGTTTGGAGGTGTATATTGAGCAAAAAAAAAAAAAGGTCAATTTTTTAAACTTTGACCCCTATTATGACCCCTTAACATGTATTGTTTTGGACTCAAATCAAGTTATTAAGTTAGATCCATGTCCAAAGAACTTATATCTAAAATTTCAAATGTTTAGACCCAAAATTGTCGGAGGAGTTTGGTAGAGTTCTCAAAGATCAAATCGTTGAACTTTGACCCCTTAACAGCCAAATTTCTGTCTGAAAACCAATCACAAAGATTTTTCCAAATCTCAGTAACCTGTATATCAAATTCCGAGTCTGTAGACTGAAATTGACAGAGTTATTGCGTAGGGAAATGTACACAGACAGACAGACACACACACACTTTCACTTTCATAGATATATAGATGAAGAATCATGTAATAGTAATATTACTATTATGAATAAGAGAAATAGATGCAAAAAACAAGTCTGGTTTAATCTTCCTTTCAGCGAACATATACAAAATAATATCCCTAAAGAGTTTTACAAAATATACAATCTAGGAAATACTATAATAGGTTCTAATAATAATAAAATAAATAAAATAGTGAATCATACAATTGAATCAAGTGAACTAAATTTGGAGAGAAAAATGTAAATGTAGAATACCTAACGAATGTCCATTGTAGGGCAAGTGCTTAATGCTCTGAAATGGTTTACAAATGTGAAATTAAGGTGGATAATAGTGAAAAGATATACCTAGGGGGAACTGGATGTTTTTTTTTAAGGACAGATACCGAAACCATGTAACATCTTTTAAAATTGGACCAGAGAATGAACCAAATTTGGATGAGGATAATGATAAAAATAAAGATAGAACAAAAATAATTATTAAAAATAAGAAGAGGAACATAATAGGTGATTGGATTAGGGAACTACGTAAGAATAAAAAAGGATTTTGAATTAAAATGGTCGGTAGTAGATAAAGCTTGAAAATATAAAACGAGTAAATCAAAAAGATGTAATCTATTTTTACTTGAAGCATACTACATAGAGAATTCTAAAGAGAAAATTTTAAACAAAAAGTTAGGCATATAAAAAGCTTTCTACATAGAAATAAATTCATGGTATCACGCCTAAAACTGATTAAAATAAATTTGAAAAAGAAAAATTTACTGAAGATGTTGAGGGTAAAACATAAGTGTAGAAAGAGACTGCTTAAGTTTAATGCTAAGATTTTAAAATCGTGCAAACATATCTATATAGCTATAAAAGTAAAAACGTCTGTGTGTGTGTGTGTGTGTGTGTGTGTGTGTGTGTGTGTGTGTGTGTGTACATTTCCCAACAAAATAACTCTGTCAATTTTCAGTCTAGAGACTCGAGATTTGACATAAGGAGTATTGAGATTTGTGAAAATATTTTTGATTGGTTTTCGACCAGAAATTTCGTTGTCAAGGGCTCAAACTTCAACGATTAGATCTGTGGAAACTCTACCAAACTCTTCTGCCAATTTTGGGTCTAAACACTTGAAATTTTAAATGTAGGTTACTTGGACATGGATCAAACTTTTTAATTTGATTTGGCCACAAAAATAAATGTTAAGGGGTCAAAATTGGGGTCAAAGTTAAAAAAATTTACCTCTTCGGTCTCTACCAAATTACTCAGCCAATTTCTGGTCTAAACATTTGAAATTTTACATAAAGTGTATTCAGAGATAGGGAAAGTTTTTTAATCGGTTTGGGTCGAAAATTTGAGCTGCCAAGGGGTCAAAGTTCAAAAGATTTAGCCTCTGCGGTACCTAACAAAATATTCAGCCAATTTTGGGTCTAAACATTTGTAAATTTATACATAATGGGTATTGACCATTGCGGTCTCTACGAAATTACTCAGACAAATTTTTGTCTAAACATTTGAAATCATACATAGTGTATTCACACATAGGACAAGTTATGAACAGTACATAGGGCCCGAGCAAAGCGGGACTAAACTGCTAGTAGAAACTAAAATAATTATAACTTAAATAGGAGAAATAGAAGTAATTTTAATTTTAATAATAATTATGGATAATAAGATAGCACCCGGATGGTTTCAGTAATATGAAGATTAGGATAGATTAAAATAAGTTTAATTAAAATATAAAGTTGAAGAAAACTAAGTGAGAAGTTTGAACTGAGATTGTTATAAAGAAGATAATGTTAGAATTATAAGTTTAAAATTAAACAAAGGTGATTAATAATTACTAAAGTCTAAATACTAAAATATTAAAGCATGGGAGTTCGATAAGCTGATAAATTACTAAAACTTGTCTAAATAGAGTTATCTCCCTTTGAACATGAAGATTTTACAAATGCTAAGAAAGAGAAAACATAGTAAATTAAAATAAAATACTTGAATAATGATAAGAATTGAAAAGATGAATTTAAATGAACCAGTATGGGATGAAAATAAATTTTAATTAATAATATTTAAATTAACCTTTTAATTTAAATTTAAGTCTTTTTCTTCAGACAAAATGTTAAGCATAAATTAATCAGCAGGTCGTAGTATGTTAACAAAGTTTGTGCGAAACTATGGTAGAATGTGGAAAAAAAAATTGAGCATGTAAGTATAAACTAGAATTTGTAGGGGTGGATTAATATTTGGAAATTAGTCAATTAAATATATTAATTGGGGAAGAAAAATAATTATTAAATTAAAAAACATATTAAAAAATAACTAATATTAAAATAGGTAGTTGGTTGAAATACCATTTAAAAAGTAGAAATACAAAAATGGGGTGATTACTAAATATGAAGGTTATCGAAAATAGAAAAAACAAAAAGAAAATATAAAGATGGTGTGTAGTTAGGTCAAACTGTATTTCTCTAAAAAAAAAAAAAAAAAAGAGAGAGAGATTATGAATATATTAATATATGTATAATTAGTGTATTTGGCCGTCTGAAGAATAGCTAATTTTGGAATATTTTTAAATGATATAATATTTAAAATTGTCCAAAACAATTGTAATACATAAAAAGATACACGATAAGATGTTCTCATTTTATATTTTGTTGTCTTGATTTTTGCGAAACTATTACAGACACTCACACACAGATATATATATATATATATATATATATATATATATATATATATATATATATATATATATCTGTGTGTGAGTGTCTGTAATAGTTTCGCAAAAATCAAGACAACAAAATATAAAATGAGAACATCTTATCGTGTATCTTCTTATGTATTACAATTGTTTTGGACATATATATATATATATATATATATATATATATATATATATATATATATATATATGTGTGTGTGTGTGTGTGTGTGTGTGTGTGTGTCTGTGTGTGTGTGTGAATAAAAATCAATATGAAAAATATATAAATGTTTATATCTTTTCTGTATTTATTTCGTATGTGTTGACGTGTAGGAAAGAAAAGTCTTAAAAAAAACAAACCCTGAAAATGTTTCTTTCAAAAGCACATAATTTCAACCGATCCTTCAGTCTTTTTCAGTGTGAATTATATATACATATATATGTATATATATATATATATATATATATATATATATATATATATATATATATGAGAAATAAAAGTTACATATAAGTTTATTATATCATCAGTTCAATAAGTAAAGAATAAGAAAAAACCCTTTTGAAAATGGAATTTCAAAGCTAAATGCTTCTCATCATTATTACGTGTGTATATGTTTGTGTTCATGTATTTCGTTGGATGTGCGTATGGAAAAATGTGTGTGTGTGTGTGTGTGTTTTTGTGTGTGTGTTTGTGTATGTGTGTGTGTGTGGGTCGCCCATCTCAATTCAGCAGTATATCTGGTTAGCATACATATATATCTGCCAGTTACAGATATTGTGATGAAATATAAAGACCCCCCCACTCAAGTTTTTTATCCTCTTCTCTACATTTCCACATAAGAGACGTGACTAATGATTCAGCCCATCCTTCTCTAAGTGCGAGATTAAATATCAACAGAATCTAGATTGATAATAACTTTGAAATCCACTTAATTTATTTTAGCATACAATTAGATGTGCTTTACTCACGGATTATACACGGGGGGGGGGGCGATAAAAGTTGTCGGCCTAAAGAAACCAACACTACAGATTTATTTTAAAACTTTTATTGAAAAAAATAAATTCAGCTAACTTGATTATGTAGTAATCCTAAGATCTATTCAATGTAGCTGCCTTCAGCTCAATCACTGCCTTGATACGGGTTCAGATATGGTCCGGGACTGGGAGCATGCCTTTCCCACAAGCGTTGGCAGGAACTTGGCGGCTGGTGGTGACCAGTCTGGCTTTGGTGTTGTGAGAGGTCATGTTAGTGATGTTCTTGACGTATGACAAAACGAAGTAGTCGAGTGGGTTCACATCGGGAGAGGAGGGGGCTAGTAAGAGAAGGGTACAAAGTCGTAGAACTCTGTACCTAAACCTAAACGTAGATTCCATGAACAAAGGTTCTTTCTTAGAACTGTGTGACATGATGCGGACCGAGCGATGCCGAGTGACCTTACTAGTCGACACAAATTCAGAGAAATTTGCACGGCTGAATTCTAATGATGATGATGATGATGGTTTGATGTTGTTTAAACAGAAGTGTCTATGGGATTTTGTCAGAGAGAGAAAAAAAAAACAAATAATTGTTCTTATCTTATTGTTGGAAATCCGTTAACAACGAAAAGGTTGTTTTGGGCCCTCTGTTGAGCGATATGAAGAAATCCAGATTCTTAAACTGACAGCTTGGGGTGGGAATCGGGGGTGAGGGGCCGCCGCCAGGCATTGTCGACCTGGGAGTGACTAATAGCTCCTAATAAGGAACACCTCAGTGCAATGATGGTTAAAAATGGGGATAGATAAAGCCGAAAGGAGGAGTAGAAATCAGGGAAACAAAGAGAGGGAGAGGAAAGGAAAGAAAGAAAGAATAACTCCAAAAAGGTGGACGGAGGAATTACTGATTTGATAAAAACAAAACACTTGGCTAATTGGGGTCTTTTTTCGCTGATCCCTTGCCGTGGACGGACGGTAGATGAAGAACGGAGAACTTGGTAAAAGAAACAAAACTGCCAGCCCCCTAAGTTGCATGACTAGGCAGTGTGTAACTATTATATTGTAAAGTCAAAGACAATAATCAATTCTGTGTTAACCAATTAAGTTTTGACTTTCTTTTCTTTGATTGGAACGCCGTTGTGAATGCAATATATTTCTCCGATAGCCCAGGTGACGGTTGGAAGTTGATTTGAAAGCAGAACCGGAAGGAGAGACCGACGACGACCGAAGACCAATTCGATCACTAGACGAAACCACGGGTAACGTAACGCCACATGTATTGGCTACAGGTGCATTTCAATCACGAGCCTATGCACCTGAGCTGAGCTGCACGGAGGCGTTACAACTGCATGCCTGTGGAATTGTCTTCCGTTTTCCTGCTTTCCGGCTGACTACAATATGGTTGTGTTCAAGTCTAACGTAAATAAGTTCTTGATGAGCCGTTCCATATAAGTTATCAAATTTACCGAATTTTCATTACTAATGATTACTATATTGTCCAATTTCTACTGTACACTCTTTAACCCTTATCCTTGAGTGGCTTCTTGGCCTTCATAATGTGGTGTTGCCTGTGTAAAAAAAAAATTTTAAAAAACTCCTTCTGAAGCCAAGCCTGGATCCTTTGGACTTGTGGGCCAGCGCCGAATTCTGCTGCCACATCGCAGGGTCTACCAGCAGCCACCTAATTGCCCCAGGGGATCACAAGACTCTTCATCACATCTAGATAGACTTTGGTGTTGATTTTTCAAGCCAACTTCAAAGGTGGCATGATGTGGCACTCACTTTTATTGTATTTTGTAAAGGGGGGAACGATAAAAATGTTGCCCTAAAGAAAACTACACCACAGCTTTATTTTAAAACTTTTAGTTAAAAAATCAATTCAGGTAACTTGATTATGTAGTAGAGCTGATATCTATTCAATGTAGCTGCCTTCAGCCTCAATCATTGCCTTGATACGGGTCCAGAACTGGGAGCATGCCTTTTCCACCAACGCCGGTAGGAGCTCGGTGAATACTCGGTGGATGGCAGCGATCAGGCTGGCTTTGGTGTTGTGAGGAATCATGTTGTTCCATCACCCTGGGCATGTTCCTGTTATTCGTGGCAATCCAACGATGCATTCAAATTAAATCAACGTTTCTATATGGAACTCATACCTTTGATGTTATTCTCGCGTTGCCTACACACTGTTCCCACATTTCAAAATACAACCGATGAGATACAACACGCGGCTCTTTACTTTTCTTTCTCCAACTTTACAACATGGAGAGAAAAAAAAAAAAAAAGGAAAGAAAACAACATACTGAAGATGGAGTTTAGCCCCGAAATATATTCATGTTATAAATTTCAAACAAGTAAAATATTTGTTTATTTTCCTAATATTACGTTGTGATTTGGCTTTCAAGCGCACTTGATGTGTATTTTATTTTATTCAAATTAAATCAACGTTTCTATATGGAATTCACACCTTTGACGATATATATATATATATATATATATATATATATATATATATATATATATAAATTTTAAATTATAATTATCAACTGACACGTGTCAGTAGATAATTATATTTTAAAAACAATACATATGCCACTCCCCATTTAGGGGTACCAAATTGGTCAATGGGAAAATTATTCCCAACTCGTATTTAGGAAAAAATGCACTTTCGTATAATTCATTAAAAAAAAGTATCGCAAAAACAAAAGCATCTTTATATATATATATATATATATATATATATATATATATATATATATATATATATATATATATATATATAATCTGAGATTATCGTTTTCCAGAGGTAAAATGACCAATGAATTTTAACGAGGTTAGTACAAGAGTGCTCAATATCGAAGTAGAGCAGGGTATACTTTTTATTTGTTTTTACATAAACAGTAATATGTTGCTACACATTCATGAGCATGTTTCGGTCAGCTATTTACCAGTAACTAAAGATCTCTTCATGTAATAAGGTCAGGTCTTCCTCGTCACAAGCAGTTAACATCAGGAGGTTCCGTCAAATGTTGTGAAAAATAAGATTTGATTGTATGTAAATAAGACCCAATCGGGATGTGAAATTGAGTCTACGTTTAGATATAGGAATGAATGGCAAAGGTTGAGAGCTTAATGGTCGAGATAGAAGTAATGGAAGACTAGAAAGAAAGGTTTTCTGTATGCGTGTGTGATGGCCGCCCCAAATCTTAAACATACTAGTGTGTATAGGTTCAAACAGACGAGGGAGACCCGATATTTTCATTGCAAACTTTGTTTTTGTATAAGCTGTATCGCCTGAAGAGATCTCTTATAACTAGCTGACCGAAACATCCTCATAACTGTGTAGCAACATATTACTACTAAGGTAAAAACAAATAAAGAGCGTATATATATATATATATATATATATATATATATATATATATATATATATATATATATATATATATATAACTTTATTCGATTGGCAAAATTTTAGAATAATTATAAAGAAGTGAACCATCGCGTAAATTCAATCAACTAAAATAAGATGGAAAACGGGGTGAGGAAAAAAAAAAATAAATAAATAAATAAAAAAAATAATGGGGCAAGTTATATGTATAATTCAATAAAATAAATAAGTCGATTAAAAACAAGATCGTTAAAATACACCCGAAGCGCTTTTCGTTCAGACTAACATTTTCAACGGTCATAAGTCTGAAAATTATTATTTTTTTAGAATATTTGGTAGTGGTATGGAGTAAGAGCGGAGAGGAGGTTAAAAAAAAAAGAAAGAAAAAAAAGAAGAAAACAAAACCTGACTACCCAAATAATTCTAATTGAAGCCGGAGGTTTCTCAGCTTGCACAAAGTAGGGGGGTTAGCAATGATGGCAAGTGCTTCGAGGATAGACAGGTGGAACTTTGTGCGTCCTCGGTACAAAACAGAAAACCACTCCGAAGAGAAAACAAGACCGCACTCCTTTTTATCGACCAAGTGTTGGCCGATGGACGATTCTATCAGTTGAGATTTTCTGGTGGTAGGTTGATGATCTCGGATGAAACGGGGAACATGTTGGGCGATTCTGACCTGAATACGCTGGGTCGTCTTGCCTATATAGACGGCACCACACCAACATTGAAATTTATAAATAATATTACTTGTTTGAGAGATAGGCAAAACATCCTTACGAAATGAGGGAAAGGCGGTTTTTGTGGAAAAGGCAATACGGAGCGATAGAGCACCAAAATTAGAAGACACCAGAGAGGAAATCTTATCGCAAATAAGTTGGCCTTCAAGTCCAATCCAGGGTAACTTAATGTATACCGGAAGTCTAGATGGACCGTATTTTGGTAGCTCAGAAAAGGATTGAATTTTTTTTTTATTAATAACTAAGTTAACTAAGTAATATTATTTATAAATTTCAATGTCGGTGTGGTGCCGTCTATATAGGCAAGACGACCCAGCGTATTCAGGTCAGAATCGCCCAACATGTTCCCCGTTTCATCCGAGATCATCAACCTACCACCAGAAAATCTCAACTGATAGAATCGTCCATCGGCCAACACTTGGTCGATAAAAAGGAGTGCGGTCTTGTTTTCTCTCCGGAGTGTTTTTCTGTTTTGTACCGAGGATGCACAAAGTTCCACCTGTCTGTCCTCGAAGCACTTGCCATCATTGCTAACCCCCCTACTTTGTGCAAGCAGAGAAACCTTCGGCTTCAATTAGAATTATTTGGGTAGTCAGGTTTTTTTTTCTTTTTCTAATTCCTACCCTCTGATAAGAAGGAAAATATTTCTTCGAAACTCCGCGTATTAAGGACTATCCACTTATCAAGTGTTTCCTTTTCTGATTAAATATGTTTTAACTCTTTTTCAAAGTGTTTTTTAACATGTTTTATTAACTGTTTGCTCCTACACACACACATACACACACACACGCACACACACACACACACACACACACACACACACACACACACACACACACACACACACACACATATATATATTAGTGTTGGGACGATTAATCGGAATCGGAATCAGGAATCGGAAAAATTTGAGCCTATTTCCCGATGCCAAAACGGATTCATTTAATTATCTTTTTTATTTGATTTAAGAAACATCGTCCATGGCTTGTAGCAATAATAAAATAAGGAATATTTATTCATTTTAAATTTCCAATATCACCCCCTCACAAATGTGTTTTTGCATTTGAGAAAATGTAGTCTCGTTTAAGATGTGTTTTTACAATAATTGGGACAAAATAACACTTTTATAGGTAAATATTTAGAGATTAACAAAGAATCGGAATCGGTTATTGTATCGGAATGGGGAATTTAGTGCGGAATCGGTAATTGTATCGGAATTAGGAAATATTTTGGAATCGTCCCATCACTAAGATATATATATATATATATATATATATATATATATATATATATATATACACGTTTTATTTTCTATCACCGTTTTTTTTTGTTCAGTAAACGAACTTTTCTGTAAAGTCTGAGGAGGCTACATAACGGCCCAAAAACGGTCGCATAGCCGAAACAAAAATGTAACTGAACAGGAAAAGAAAAAAAACAAGAATAAAAAATAAAACGCATATTTACTCTACAATAGTATTGAGCACTTTCTTCAGGTGTTAATTAATTACCATTTCTACTAAGCGTTTGAGCACTTTACAAGTGGCTGACAGATGTTTATTTAAATAGACATTCGGACAGATTAGTTGCGGGCACCGCTTCCGTGGTCAAGGGGTAGAACTACCGACTGTCATCACGACGGTTCTAGGTTCGATCCTCGCCTTGGGATAGGTGCTAGTCTAGCGGCACTGATGAGTTGTGATACAACGAAACAGGACTGTATGTCGATGACTACAAATATATTTTATATATATATTCTTAGTGCTCGTCAAGTGCTCGTCTGAGATCCAATTTCTGGTCCCCCCTCGCCAATCTTTCACGATAAACACCCGTCTAGCTGAAACCGCTGTCAAAATGTTTCCCCACTCTTTATCTATGCCAAAACCAAAACGTAGATTCCATGAACAAAGCTTCTTTCTTAGAAGTGCACGCCTGTAGAACACTGTTCCGTTTGCCTGTTTCTCACCTGACTACAACCTGGATGTCTTCAAGTCCAATATAACAAATTCCTGATGAACCGCCCCCTTAAGTAAGACACTTTATCAAATATCCAATACTAACGTACTGTACACGCAATAGCCCTTATCCCCGCGTGGCCTCCGGGCCTTGATAAGTGGTGACCACCTTGTAAATATATATAAATATATAAATATATATATATATATATATATATATATATATATATATATATATATATATATATATATATATAAAGTATGTTAGTAGGCTTTTCTGCACCTTTTTTGTTATATTTATGTTAAATTTTTACATTTTTGCTTTTAGCGCTGGTTGAGTTGAACATGATTCTTCATATAAAATGAAAAAATTCTCCGCATAAAAACACGAACTTGTCGAGAGATAAAAAAAATAAAAATAAAATTAGATATAATAATAAAAAAAAGCAACAAAAAAATAAGAGCAGAAGGAAGGTAGTGAGGATGTGCAGGAGGGAGGTGATATGCAAATGTCTTCATTTTCTTGACAGTTTTGTAACCAAATAAACGTATGACTGTATGTAGAAGGAATTTTAAAGAAATCACCTTCGCTGTCAGATTTTTTTTCTTTCAACCCCCGTACCCACCACACATCCATTCTTCCTCTTTCTTTCCCCTATGTCTGTCTGTCGCTAAATATCTATCTATCTCTTCCTCCCTCTCTATGCCTGTAAATTTATATATATATATATATATATATATATATATATATATATAGTCATCCACATACAGTACTGTTTCGTTGTATTACAGCTCATCAGCACGGCTAGCTGTGGATCGAACCTACAACCATCGTGTTGACAGTCGGCAGCGCTAACCATCGGACCAAGAATCAGTGCCCGTAAATATTTCTTCTCAAATTATTATAGCATTTGCCCGTCGCACAGTGCTCAAACTGTCAGTTTCTTCGCTTAATCGCTTAAAATACGCGTCGGGTGAAAATGTATTTACAAAGTGCTCAACCCAAAGAGGCGGGGCTTATTAGTGTATATATATATATATATATATATATATATATATATATATATATATATATATATATATATATATATATATATATGGTGCCCACAAAGTCTGGCTACATAATCTACAGGATGCTTCCACAAAGTCTGGCTACATAATGGAGCCAGACTTTGTGAACTCCCTATATATATATATATATATATATATATATATATATATATATATATATATATATATATAAGCGACAGTGCGGTGATCGTGGGATTTCTGTCAAAATCACGATTAGTGCTTACAGTAAGTATGACCACAGCTTGAGTAACTCAAGCTGTGGTCATACTTTTTTCATCCGAATGCTGGACAATGCTAGCAGTGTCAGAAATTTCGTGAAAACTATTGAATAATTCCACCTGCTTTCTTTCGAAGCTTATAACTCCTCGAAAAATGTAATTCAAACCCTAATTTGTTTTTCAATTAAAGGAGCAAGGACCAAGGTTTTATTAATAAAAAAAACAACAACAAAAAAACAAACAAACAAACAACGTGTTTTATTTAAAAAAAGGTTTTAAACTTCGGACTTTACAGGTAAATTTCTAAAAAACTCTACTTTTTTTTGTTTTTAATTTGAATATATTATTTATTGATCTTTTATCTTCAATTTGTGATATATAAAACTTTGGTACATAAATTAATTATTCACTTTTTAATAGACATTTGAAAATGGGGGGGGCGTGAATAAAAAAAAACGTTTGTCTAAAATATTATATTCGGTTTATTGGAAAGAGCATAAAATTTCACATTGACCCTGACAATATCGTAAAAATAGAATCAATAGAAAAATTTTGATAGATTTTTAAAGTTTAAAAATTGAAAAATACTGAACTCGTAACATTCAATTAATTTCATTACTATTTTAAAAAAAATATTTCTATTACTTTTTATACAACTTTAATAGTTTATTTTGGAAGTATCATCCATAAAGAAAATAAACAACCCACCTTTAAAAGAGAAATTACAAATTTTTTATATTTTATTTGCACTTTCGTGTTAGAGGTGTCAAATATTCCTACAAAAATTCTGATACACCTAGGACAGCGCAGCATACGTACTTAAAGCACCCTAAGAAATTCCATCAGAAATTCCCTCAGATGAATTTTGATTGTAAAATGGCAGTCACTGACACCTGACACGGACATTCTCAAGAAAGCCGAGTGTTTGAGCATTGATGGTGATGAGGAACCGGTTGCGCTGGGCATGAGATGTTGTTCGGATGAAGCATGCTAGGCTGCCAAAGCAGTTGTTTTTCATCGAGCTTAAAACTGGGAAACCTCCTCATCATGGTCCAAAGAGGCGCTTTAAGGATTGCATAAAATAAGACCTTAAAGTATTCAAGATTCCTGTTCAGAACTGGGAAATTCTAGCGAAATGCCGGCCCGAATGGAGAATGCAAGTTACAGGTCGATCTGACGTTTTTGAAAGGGAAAGAATTGATCACGCTGAGTTCAAGAGAAACCTGAGGAAAGGCAATGTTTTACCTAACTTGTTCAACAGTTGGACGTGTGAGGCTTGTGATCGGATGCTCCTCTCGAAAGCTGCCCACATTACCCCCCCCAAAAAAAAACCCGGCTGTGGGCAGAGAGAGCAAAAAAATTAAGGCAGATGTGAAACAAGTTTCAACGCTCAAACTTATCTGCCACATATGTGGCAGACTGTGCAAGTCAACTGCTGGCCTGAAAAATCATTTTCGTGATTTGGGTGTCACTGACGATTCACCCAGCAACTGTGCTGAGGATGGTCATGAGCACTGAGATGGTTAGCATCTGTTAAGACGAAGCAATTGCCATATATATATATATATGTATATATATACATATGCGTGTATGATTATATATATATATATATATATATATATATATATATATAAAAATTAGTGATGGGACGATTCCAATATTTTTCCCGATTCCGATACAATTACCGATTCCGTATCTTCATAAATCTCTAAATATTTAACTGTAAAGTTGTTATTTTCCCCGATCTCTGTAAAAAAAAAAAAAAAAGTTAAATGTGCTGATATTTTCCAAAACGTAAAATTACACTTGTTGAGGATGATCAAGCTTTACTGGTATTTTAAAATCAATAAATATTTATTATTTTATCATTATTACCAGCAATGGAAGAGTTTGCTTTAGACAACATCAAATCAAAAATGACAATTAAAAGAATCGATTTGGTATCAGAAAATAGGCACTAATTTTTTCGATTCTGATACTCCAAATTTGTCGATTTTTCCGATTCCTGATTCCGATTAATCGTCCTAACACTAATATATATATATATATATATATATATATATATATATATATATATAGTACAAAATTTTGTTGAAATTCAAAGACTTACATTTTTTCTTTTATATAACTCTTCTTTATTTCATCTTGGATCTCATCATTAAAGCCGTCTCGTTAATAGGATGACAATTCTATAATTCATATTTTCATATAAATTTTCTTTTACATCAACTCGTCAGATGCGATTTCCGTCCAATGTTACCAACACAAAGTTCACACACACACACACACACACACACACACACACACACACACACACACACACACACACACACACACACACACACACACACACACACATATGTATATATATATATATATATATATATATATATATATATATATATAGAGAGAGAGAGAGAGAGAGAGAGAGAGAGAGATACATATATATATATATAATGAAATACTACTAAAATGTAGCAGGACTACAGATCGTATAATACTGTAAACCTAAAGTAAAAATAAATAAATACATAAAAACTGCCTTTCAGTTGATTAATTAAATGCACGAATATCGAGTCATTTAAAGAACTTTGCATTCAAAGATTTTTTTTTCAGCTTTATGCTTTTAAAATAACCCTCAAAATTGATAATTACCCATATCTATTTTGTTAATGACATTTCCTCCCATTAGATGAGCCATGATAATGAGATGATTAGGTGGAACATTATTTGTACTCCTTTGTGAAACAATAAATTCTGTTGTAATTCTACATAATTCAGAATTTCAATATCATTTCAATGCTCTTTGTGTAAACAAATCGAGTTTAGGCATTTGGACGATAGCAAAACATCATTTATTCCCTCCCCGCACAGCAGCAGCTAAATTGAGGTAGTTGCCTGTCTAACCACACTGATGAGGTGTGATACAGCGAAACAGTACTGTATGTGGTTGACTATATATATATATATATATATATATATATATATATATATATATATATATGTATGTATATATATAGTAAGTTATAAAATATATATGGCGATTAAGCTACACTCAATATTCCGTGTTTCATCCACTCTAGGACTCTTCAGGCGCATAAGCCTGAAGAATCCTAGAGTGGATGAAACACAGAAGATTCAGTGTAGCTTAATCGCCATATATATTTTATAACTTACTAATTAGCTCTACCTACGTATTGAGCACTTTTGAAGTAAATACTTAAAGTTTACGCATAAATTTATGCTTTCGTATATTAATTTTATGTGAGTAAATTAAGTAGTTATATATATATATATATATATATATATATATATATATATATATACAGTCATCCACATACAGTACTTTATATATGTATGTATGGAGATAAGCTGAGAAGAAGGGGGATACGTAAGAGGTACAGTCATTGGAAATGATCTTGAAAATTTTACAACTTTTAAAATTATATGACAAAAAAATTCTTTTCTTGTAAGTCGATTAATCTTTTGTAATTACTGCATCATTTTTCTGCCGAGAATTTATGCTAGTCTAAACAAAAAAGTCTTGTAGGGATTATCAGTTGTTTACCATGAAAAACTGTTTCAGTTTTTATAGTTCTGAATTAAAAAGGCAAAGATTTACTTTCGACCAACAAAAGACACTCATTGTTAAACAAAATCCGAGAACTAGTCCAAAAGTAATTTTTATTCCGCCAGAATGCATCAGAAGAGATTGACAATTGCATAATTATGATGACTGAACTTACGTATTCATCACCTGAAAATTTCATCTCTCTGTTGCAGATATTGACGGTGTGAGACTTTAAGAAAGCAACCTCTGTCATGAACGTGCGTCAGAAGCAGAGATGCGTCATTAAATTATTCCATAGAGAAAAAATTGAATAGATCAACATTTCCCGATGCCGATGTGGTTTATATTAACATAGTTACGAGATGGGTTCGTCGATTTCAGAGTGGCAACAGAGATGTGAGTGACAAGTCATGCTCCAGATGCCCATCCACAGACATCGTTCATTACTGGAAAAATTGCATTTGAATGATGGTGAGTATGTAGAAAAATAAATTCTGGAGCACACAAAGCTGCTTGTTTTACTAGTATTACTCCTGTCTTCGTAGTTCTTCAACTTTTTTCACTTAAAAAGTAGGATGATTACTTTTCGAAGTAGCCTCGTATATAATTAACGAGAACTACTAAGTGTAAAGAGAGTAAGATCTTTCAACGTCATAATATTATTAGCCGTTAATGTATTTAATTATATAAAATGTAATTTGCATTTTTTATTTTTGGAATAAATATGGTTATTATATATATTTTTTTAATAAATATTGTTATTATATATTTTTTTGAATAAATATAATTATTATAATTTTTTTTTGAATAAATATGGTTATTATATTTTTTTTGAATAAATATGGTTATTATAATTTTTTTAATAAATATAGTTATTATAATTTTTTTTGAATAAATATAGTTATTATAATTTTTTTGGAATAAATATGGTTATTATATATTTTTTTTAATAAATATGGTTATTATTTTTTTTTTAATAAATATTGTTATTATATATTTTTTTGAATAAATATAGTTATTATAATTTTTTTGAATAAATATGGTTATTATATTTTTTTTGAATAAATATGGTTATTATAATTTTTTTGAATAAATATGGTTATTATAATTTTTTTTGCATAAATATGGTTATTATAATTTTTTTTGAATAAATATGATTATTATGATTATTATGACTATTATATTTTTTTTTAAAATAAATATGGTTATTATATTTTTTTTAATAAATATGGTTATTATATTTTTTTTAATAAATATTGTTATTATATATTTTTTTGAATAAATATAGTTATTATAATTTTTTTGAATAAATATGGTTATTATATTTTTTTTAATAAATATTGTTATTATATATTTTTTTGAATAAATATAGTTATTATAATTTTTTTGAATAAATATGGTTATTATAATTTTTTTGAATAAATATGGTTATTACAGTTTTTTTGAATAAATATGATTATTATGATTATTATGACTATTATATTTTTTTTTTAAAATAAATATGGCTATTATAATTTTTTTTGAATTATTATAATTTTGGGGGGAATAAATATGGATATTATAATTTTTTTTGAATAAATATGGATATTATAATTTTTTTTGAATAAATATGGATATTATAATTTTTTTTGAATAAATATGGATATTATAATTTTTTTTGAATAAATATGGATATTATAATTTTTTTTGAATAAATATGGATATTATAATTTTTTTTGAATAAATATGGATATTATAATTTTTTTTGAATAAATATGGATATTATAATTTTTTTTGCATAAATATGGATATTATAATTTTTTTTGAATAAATATGGATATTATAATTTTTTTTGCATAAATATGGATATTATAATTTTTTTTGAATAAATATGGATATTATAATTTTTTTTGCATAAATATGGATATTATAATTTTTTTTGAATAAATATGGATATTATAATTTTTTTGAATAAATATGGTTATTATAATTTTTTTTGAATAAATATGGTTATTATATTTTTTTTGAATAAATATGGTTATTATAATTTTTTTAATAAATATAGTTATTATAATTTTTTTTGAATAAATATAGTTATTATAATTTTTTTGGAATAAATATGGTTATTATATATTTTTTTTAATAAATATGGGTATTATATTTTTTTTAATAAATATTGTTATTATATATTTTTTTGAATAAATATAGTTATTATAATTTTTTTGAATAAATATGGTTATTATATTTTTTTTGAATAAATATAGTTATTATAATTTTTTTGAATAAATATAGTTATTATAATTTTTTTGAATAAATATAGTTATTATAATTTTTTTGAATAAATATGGTTATTATATTTTTTTTGAATAAATATGGTTATTATAATTTTTTTAATAAATATAGTTATTATAATTTTTTTTGAATAAATATGGTTATTATATTTTTTTTGAATAAATATAGTTATTATAATTTTTTTTGAATAAATATGGATATTATAATTTTTTTTGAATAAATATGGATATTATAATTTTTTTTGAATAAATATGGATATTATAATTTTTTTTGAATAAATATGGATATTATAATTTTTTTTGAATAAATATGGATATTATAATTTTTTTTGAATAAATATGGATATTATAATTTTTTTTGAATAAATATGGATATTATAATTTTTTTTGCATAAATATGGATATTATAATTTTTTTTGAATAAATATGGATATTATAATTTTTTTTGCATAAATATGGATATTATAATTTGTTTTGAATAAATATGGATATTATAATTTTTTTTGCATAAATATGGATATTATAATTTTTTTTGAATAAATATGGATATTATAATTTTTTTTGCATAAATATGGATATTATAATTTTTTTTGAATAAATATGGATATTATAATTTTTTTGAATAAATATGGTTATTATAATTTTTTTTGAATAAATATGGTTATTATATTTTTTTTGAATAAATATGGTTATTATAATTTTTTTAATAAATATAGTTATTATAATTTTTTTTGAATAAATATAGTTATTATAATTTTTTTGGAATAAATATGGTTATTATATATTTTTTTTAATAAATATGGGTATTATATTTTTTTTAATAAATATTGTTATTATATATTTTTTTGAATAAATATAGTTATTATAATTTTTTTGAATAAATATGGTTATTATATTTTTTTTGAATAAATATAGTTATTATAATTTTTTTGAATAAATATAGTTATTATAATTTTTTTGAATAAATATAGTTATTATAATTTTTTTGAATAAATATAGTTATTATAATTTTTTTGAATAAATATAGTTATTATAATTTTTTTGAATAAATATAGTTATTATAATTTTTTTGAATAAATATAGTTATTATAATTTTTTTGAATAAATATAGTTATTATAATTTTTTTGAATAAATATAGTTATTATAATTTTTTTGAATAAATATGGTTATTATAATTTTTTTTGCATAAATATGATTATTATGATTATTATGACTATTATATTTTTTTTTTTAAATAAATATGGCTATTATAATTTTTTTTGAATTATTATAATTTTGGGGGGAATAAATATGGATATTATAATTTTTTTTGAATTATTATAATTTTGGGGGGAATAAATATGGATATTATAATTTTTTTTGAATAAATATGGATATTATAATTTTTTTTGAATAAATATGGATATTATAATTTTTTTTGAATAAATATGGATATTATAATTTTTTTTGAATAAATATGGATATTATAATTTTTTTTGAATAAATATGGATATTATAATTTTTTTTGAATAAATATGGATATTATAATTTTTTTTGAATAAATATGGATATTATAATTTTTTTTAATAAATATGGATATTATAATTTTTTTTGAATAAATATGGATATTATAATTTTTTTTGAATAAATATGGATATTATAATTTTTTTTGAATAAATATGGATATTATAATTTTTTTTGAATAAATATGGATATTATAATTTTTTTGAATAAATATGGTTATTATAATTTTTTTTAATAAATGTGGTTATTATAATTATTTTTGAATAAATATGGATATTATAATTTTTTTTAATAGATATGGTTATTAAATTTTTTTTGAATAAATATGGCTACTATATTTTTTTTTGAATAAATTTGGCTACTATAATTTTTTGAATAAATATGGTTATTATAATTATTTTGGAATAAATATAGTTATTATAATTTTTTTGAATAAATATGGTTATATTTATTTTGAATAAATATGGTTATTATAATATTTTTTGAATAAATATGGTTATTATTATTTTTTTGGAATAAATATGATTATTATATATTTTTTTTGAATAAATATGGTTATTATAATCAAATATTGTACTAATATTTTATTTTCTTCAATTTATTCATCCGGAAGAAGTCTTACAATAATGATGAAACATTGATGAATAACTCGGTTTTTTTTCCCCTTTTCATAATTCTATCTCGTTGGAATAGTATTTCCATCATTTTCACACAAACACACACACACACACACACACACACACACACACACACACACACACACACACACACACACACACACACACACACACACACACACACACACATATATATATTAGTGATGGGACGATTCCAATATTTTTTCCGATACCAATACAATTACCGATTCCGTACTAAATTCTCAATTCTGATACAATTCCTGATTCCGATTTCGATTCTTTATAAATCTCTAGATATTTTACTATAAAGTTATTATTTTGTCCTGATTACTGTAAAAGCACATCTTAAATAGTCATGTATTTTCTCAAACATAAAAACACACTCGTAAGGGGGTGATCTAGAGATTTTAGTTCTACTGGAAGTTTAAATCAATAAATATTTATTTTATAATTACTACAAGTAGTGGAAGATGTTTCTTTAAACAAAATCAAATAAGACAGATTATTTAAGGAATCAGTTTTGGCATTGGAAAATAAGCTAAAATTTTTTTGATTCCGATACCAATTCCGATAACCTAAAAAGCTCCAATTTCCAATTCTGATTCCGATTAATCGTCCCACTACTAATATATATATATATATATATATATATATATATATATATGGGGGGGTGTATGTAATATCTATATTTTAATACTAATAACGTAACTGAAAATGACTGTAATTGTAGGAATAAGAATAATTGCTCACTAAGCGGAACTGCTTAATTACAAATCCAGTATACATACATAGCGTAATTACTACAAATAATACTAAGATTTATGTTGGATTTACAACGACTAGTCTTAAGGAGAGATGCAGAAATCACTTCTCTTCTTTGAAAATTGAACCATTTGCTGAATCTGATAAACCTACTACTTCGTTTGCTAAATATATTAGGAAATTAAGTTAAAATAAAATTCATTACGAATTTAAATGGTAATATTAGATAAAACAAATAAATAACAGGAGACAAAAATGTAATTTATGCACTTTGGAATACTCTCATATCGTAACATTTAAGGAGAATTTCCTTAATAAAGAGCAAGAAATTATACAAAATTGTCACCATAGAATAACGTACATGTTAGCCTAATTCAAACCCATATTTGTATGGATTTGAATTAGGCTAGCATGTACTTTGTGTGTTAATTTAAACTGAAGTTTTATATACATTGCAGAGTGGGAAAATATATCTTATAAATGATTTCGTATTTTAAGAAAAGTTATACTGAAATTAACCAAATTAGCGTAAAATAAGGTTTCATGCTGACCTTAAACTGTAATTAACAATTACACTGGGATTGTTCAAAATTGGTAATGAGTGAATCATAACAAAATTCTCTTAAGACAATTAAATAGGGTTAATATGAGAAATTTTATGATCATACCAATTTTGAGTAGATTACTTCCCTTGATATACTATATGATTATATTATATCTAAATTAACTGGAAGATTGGACCTTTAATGTGCAAGAAAAAAATTCGTTTAACCTACATTTGTACATACTTATTATTGGTCACTGCAGTTTTATAAGTATTACTAACAATTCAGCGCGGCTTTCCGTGGGCCTTGTGTACTGGTCATAACTTGCCCTATGCGTGAATACACTTTATGTAAGATTTCAAATGTGTAGACCAAAATTTATCTGAGTAATTTCATAGAGATCGCAGTGGCCAATGTTTTAAAACTTTGACTCCAATTTTGACCCCTTAACATTTATTATTTGGGTCTCAAATAAACATACAAAGTTTTACCCATGTCCAAGTTACCTACATCTAAAATTTCAAGTCTTTAGACCAAAAAACTGGCGGAGGAATTTGGTAGAATATGCAAAGGTCAACTCCTCCAACTTTGACCTTTTGGCAGCCAAATTTTCGCTTAAAAACTGATTAACATGTTCCCGCTGTCTAATGTATGAATTTCAAATGTTTAAATCGAAAATTAGCTGAGTAGTTTGTTAGACACTGCAGAGGTAAAATCTTTTGAACTTTGACCCCTTGGTAGCTCAAATTTTCGATCCAAACCGATGAAAAAGCTTGCCCTATCTCTGAATACCCTTTATGTAAAATTTCAAATGTTTAGACCAGAAATTGGCCGAGTAATTAGGTAAAGAACACAAAGGTAATTTTTTTAAACTTTGACTTCAATTTTGACCTATTAATATTTATATTTTTTGGGCTCAAATCGAATTAAAAAGTTTGATCCATGCCCAAGTAACCTATATTTAAAATTTCAAATGTTTAGATCAAAAATTGGCGGAGAAGTTTGGTAGAGTTCTCAAAGGTAAAATCATTGAACTTTGAGCCCTTGACAGCCAAATTTCTGTCCGAAAACCGATTAAAAAGATTTTCCCAAATCTCAATACACCTTATGTCAAATAGTTGCCAAGAGGTCAAAATTTAAAGAGTTGACCTTTGCAGACTCTACCAAACTCCTCCGTAAATTTTGAGTCAAAACACTTGAAATTTTAGATGTAGGTTACCTGGACATGAGTTAAACTTTTTAATATATATATATATATATATATATATATATATATATATATATATATATATATATATATATATATATATTCAGTAATGTGATTGATAATTTAAAATTCAAATTAGAATTAAATTAAAAATCCGTTTCACAAGAAGGAACAACAACAAAATCAATAAGGAACAACAACAAAATCAATAAGGAACAACAACAAAATCAATAATTTGTACGATCGTTTCGGAAAACAATGTTTTTATTGTGGTAGACATTAAGCGACGGACAATAATTTTTACATATAGTATTTTAAAAAAAAACAAAGTTTCCTCATCAGCAAAAGTATTGGGAAGGGTTTTTAATATATGTAAAATACACCATAAATAAACCTAGCATTAAAAGTAAGGCAGATGTATCTGGAAAAAAATCAAAATAAAGGTATGTATTTACTTGACAAGCAAATTAATATGGGTTAAAGATAGAAATAAAATACATATATTAAAAACCCTTATAACATTATAACTTTATATATATATATATATATATATATATATATATATATATATATATATATATATGCACATAAAGTTATAAACAGTAGATAGGACTTGAGCAAAGACTTGCTGAACTGCTAGTATATATATATATATATATATATATATATATATATATATATATATATATATATATATATATATATATGTATATATATATATATATATATATATATACTAGCAGAAGTACCCGTCATTGACTGGATTCAAAAACAGCCTACAAAAAATGGACTGTGATTTATGAAAGTATGATAGGTTATGAAAAGGAGGGGGTTCTAAAGAGATAGGTTTTGATACTCAAAAATGTTACCATAGGCAAAATATGATGAAAGTAAAAATAATTTTCTCGAAAATATATTTTTTATATCAACTTTGTTTCCAGTCGTAGCCAAGAGTGACCAACAAAATGATGTTTCTTTACAAAGAGAAAATGTTATATATAATAGTATAAATATACAAGAAATAAATGTTACCTTAGTCAATAAAAGTTACTTTTATGGTAGAAAATCAAATATATAATATAAATATAAATAGATAAATAGATAATTAGATAGATAAATGTAATAAAATCGAATAAAATAAACTTAGATATTAAGGGTAGATAATTATATATTTGACATAGCAATTTGTCAGTAAAAATCTACAATGTTTTCCCGTTAGAAGGTGTGGTGAAATTTTAACCATTATTTTTACTTGATTTCCAATGTTGAATAATTTTACCTTTAATAGAAGCGTATAGATAAAAGAAACTTTGAAAAATAATTCAAATTTTTAAACCAGTTAGTTTGTATTTCTTTTATAAGGATTTAAGAACAGAATTTCAAATGACTCCAGGAAAATTATAGTTATCTAACTTCTTTTGTAGGTTTAATGAAACGGATTAATTAAGCGCAGGTAAATCATGAATATTAAATTAATAATAGCTTCGTTTAGTGCTAATTAATTAAATAATTAATATTTTAATAATGTTATTAGGATGAGAATTTATAGGACAGCATTGATTTAATACGAGCATTTATTTATGAGAGGAATAAATATATATCATTGACAGTGGCGTATGTTGTGTGAGTAGCTTTATTTTCGTATAAGAATGAACTGATGAAAGTCAAGGTGGTTTTTATTGTTAATATTTTGCGAACAGCATCTACTAACAAGTCAAAATCATAC
Organism: Euprymna scolopes; assembly: GCF_053919585.1. Taxonomy (NCBI): domain Eukaryota; kingdom Metazoa; phylum Mollusca; class Cephalopoda; order Sepiida; family Sepiolidae; genus Euprymna; species Euprymna scolopes. Next base: position 67,814,504 of record NC_136520.1, read on the forward strand.
ATCCAGACTCCTTTTTGCATTTAGGAGGCTGTAAAGATAATTACTTCTCCCTCAGAATCCAAATATAATTAATTCGAAAAATGAACTTCTTTTGCAATGCAAACACATTAAAAAATTCAGCTCGATGCCATACTAGTGGGCAATTGTTACAGCTTTACCTTATCATGTGCTACAAAAAAAAACACACACACACAAAAAACAATTTCTTGTCTTTTTCTCTCTTACTTTCCCTCTCTGTCCTGCTCCAACCAAGTCTACCGACCTGCTCCACAAATCCCAAAACCTCATCATGACAAATCTCAAAAAAAAAACAAAAAAAAAACATGAATAAACCTAGAACATCATCCTTCAACGTAGACCCCTATTACCAGGTCTCCTTCTCCAACATCAGGGGTCTACGTTCCAACCTTCCAGAGGTTGAAACACAATTACAGGAGACGAAACCGGACATATTCTTTCTATGTCTTCAAATCCAATATAAACAAATTCCTGACAAACCGCCCCCTTAAGTAAGACACTCTATCAAATCTCCAATACTAATGATTAATACAATACTATCTCATTGATTACTGTATACGCAATGACCCTTATCACTGAATGGCCTCCGGGCCTTGATAAGTGGTGACCCCCATGTAAAAAAAAAACAAAAAACAAAAACTACACACACACCAATTACAAATAATCCTTCTGATTCTTTGGACATTAGATAGATTCAGAATGATTAATTCCTAATTCTCAATTGGAACTTTCCAATATTTTTAAAGAAAACGGATACCACAAATCGTTTTTCTGCCTTTTCTAGATTAATACTCACCTAGGACTCTTTGCAATTGCTACTCCACTTCTCTAGACTTGATTATTACTAACCCTAACCCTAACCCTAACCCCTCACCAACGTATTATTTTCCTTAATCTCGAGCCTTGTTATTCACGTTACAACAGCCACACACATCTAGATTACCCTTTTGAAATATCAACAGCCTCTATGACGTCTATTAAATTTTCTTTAATATCTTATGAAAATTCATCATAATATACATATCAGTTTGAATTACCATAACTTATAATTTATGTAACTTTCTTATTTCGCAACCAAAATAAGCTTTAGTCCTCATATTCCATGAGCGATGTTTCTGACAAAGGGAAGAAATGTTGTTTTCTGCGTCGGAATCGACGCATCTAACATTTATCATTGGCAAGGTTTTGACCTTAAAGTAGTATTTTAAAAATTTTTTTATCCCCCTTCTATCAATGCTTCATACCTTATCTGAAGCGATTTCTATAAAAAAATACCTTATTCTATAAAAAATAGACATTATTTTATAAAAAAATACTTTATTCTATAAAAAATAGACCTTATTCTATAAAAATACCTTATTCTATAAAAAAATAGACATTATTCTATAAAAAATACCTTATTCTATAAAAAGTAGACCTTAATTTATAAAAAATACTTTATTCTATAAAAAAATAGACCTTATTCTATAAAAAATACCTTATTCTATAAAAAATAGACCTTAATCTAGAAAAAATACCTTATTCTATAAAAAATAGACATTATTCTATAAAAAATACCTTATTCTATAAAAAATAAACCTTATTCTATAAAAAATACCTTATTATATAAAAATACCTTATTCTATAAAAAATAGCCCTTATTCTATAAAAAATACCTTATTCTACAAAAAATAGATATTATTCTATAAAAATACCTTATTCTATAAAAAATACCTCATTCTATAAAGAATAGACCTTATTCTATAAAAAATACCTTATTCTATAAAAAAAATAGACCTTATTCTATAAAAGACACCTTATTCTATAAAAAATAGACCTTATTCTATAAAAATACCTTATTCTATAAAAGAATAAACCTTATTCTATAAAAAGTAGACCTTATTCTATAAAAAATAAACTTTATTCTATAAAAAATACCTTATGCTAGAAAAAATAGACTTCATTCTATAAAAATACCTTATTCTATAAAAATAGACATTATTCTATAAAAAGAAAATACCTTATTCTATAAAAAATAGACATTCTATAAAAAAAAAAATACCTTATTCTCAATACAAAAAAAAAAAAAAATGGGAGGAGTCAACAACAGAATCATGGCAGTTAGAAAAGTTGTTGAAGCAGACGATTTTACTGAACTCAACGTTATTTGTAAAAAAAAAAATAGTTTCACTTAAAATGCATTGAACAGCGATAAACTTCAAATTGTGAGTCGTGGGTGGTCGTAAATAAGAAGATATTTACGAGGAGCGTGAGATGAGGATGTTGCATAAATACAAACTTAGAAGAAAGATTGATTGCTAAACCAAAAAGGATGAATGGGCTGATTTACTATGGGAGCCTGATTTGAGTGATGGATACAATCTGTGACTATGAAATGACCGCAGTTTATGTATACGTTTTTATTTGTGGGGGATCGCTGTTCTTAATTTTCAAGTCAACAAAAAAATTAAATAGCCCCTCCGCTTTTTGGATGCAAGCAAAGTGATGCAGCATTTTATCTATTCTTCCATCACCCAGTGAAGGAGAAATACTTCAAGACTGAGGCAATTTTAATTCGTATCCCAATCTAGACTACTTTCTATTTCGGGGAGGAAGAGGGGGTTTCTGTGCTTTCTGTCTGTGTTCTCGTGGAGAGGTAAGTAAACATGGACGTTCTTACAAATGAACCGAAATGCATCATGGTGGAATTTAATTTCGTATTAAAATAATTTTTTTTTAAGAGATACTCACTAACTCTTTTGTTTGACCAGAGTGTGTGTGCACGCGTGTGTGTGATGGAGAAGGGATTCGCCTTGACTTACTTATTCCTTTGATGTAAAAGGCTAATCAGAAAACTACTTGTCCTGCAGGGTTTTAATCCAGTCGTTTCCGTCGCACCATTTTCATGTTAGCAACCTTTACGTGGTCCTGTAAATACCTGATTCTATAAAAAAAAAAAAATAGGAGTCAACAAGAAAATCAAGCCAGTTCAAAAAATCGTCGACATATACTGATTCAGACCAATTTACTTTACTTAACTTTATTTGAGGAGAAAATTTAGAGTTGTAGTTGTTATACATTGGGACCCTAGAGCAGTAAGTAGAGATTATGTTGACTAATATGAATTATGGCGAGGATTATAATTTAGTCTGGTGACGTCATGAACATCGGTCTGTTGAAATTTGGTCACGTGTCTCATGACTAAACCGGAAGTTGGTTTAAAGTTTTGGAGGGTTAAATAAATTTAAACATGCCGTCGAGATGTATAGTTCCAAAATGCCGAGCTAACTACGAAAATGGACCAAAAGTTACCGTGTTTTCATCCCCCCCCCCCAAAAAAAAACAAAGGAAATAATTTACCAGTGGATTAATGCAATAAAAAGAAAGGATTTTACTCCATCTAAATATAGCAGAGTAAGTGTTAAAATGTTTGAGATATTAAAAAAAAAAAAAAAAAAAAAACGCACCTTCTTTATTTTTCTTTCTTTATTTTTTTAGAACGTATTTAAAAATAAAAATGAAAGAATGCATATAAAAAATGAATTTTACATGTAATTTAAGTTATGTGCTGAAATAATAAATTATTTATTTAGAAACTTATTTACATGTAATTTAAGTTATGTGCTGAAATAATAAATTATTTATTTAGAAACTTATTTAAAATGGGGAGTATGGTGAAAATATTATGTACTTTCACCTAACAATTTAATAAAAGCGATATCGTAAAAACGGAATTCCTTGTTTAAATAATTTTAAATAAGAAAAATCATTTATCTTTTTAGTTCAACTATTTTACTGTGCAATATTTATATCAGCGTGAAATAGATTAAACTTTTTTTAAAGTTTATGACCGTTTTTGTTATCCCAAAAGCTTATTAATAATTATTTGTGCTAAATGCCGTGGCCCTGTAGGTGTTAGAATTTTGGAGAATATACTTCCAAAATAAACTATTAAAATTGTTTAAAAAAATAATAGAAATATTAGTTTTTATTAAAAAAAGTGTTTACAAAATGCCAGCAATAAAAAAATAATATTTCTATTATTTTTTAAACAATTTTAATAGTTTATTTTGGAAGTATATTCCATAAAGAAAATAAACAACCCACTTTAAACGGAGAAATTACGAGTTTTGTATATGTTATTCGCAGTTTTGTGTTTGGGTTGTCAAAAATTCACCCAAAATTCTGATACTGCTTATGGCGCAGTAAACGAAAATAACGTTTAAAATTACGGCAAACGAGTAGTTTCCAAGATATGAAGAAATGCTAGTTTTAAAAAATGGGGGATCACTTTTCTATAAAAATTTAACGTAAAATGAGCACCCACTTTATGGCCATCTTTTTTTTTTAGGGCGGTTTCTTTTTAACAAATAAAAGCGAAGAAAAATGAGTATGGCCACTCTTATGTTGGGGGTTGAGAGTCAACGTACAATGAACACAGTTTAACGTAAAATGAGCACCCCCTTTCAAAAAGTGTAACAGAATTTTTGTCGGGGAGAGGGGGTCAGCTATAGATGCTCATTTTACGTTTAGTTGTGTTTATTCCTACATCAAAGAAGCACTTCGCCTAATTTGAGGCGAAAATGTAATTAAAAAAAAATTGCTCGTTGCCCATGTAAAAAAAAAAAAATTGGCCATAAAGTGGGTGATCGTTTTAGGTTAAATTATACCCCCCCTTTTTTAACTAACATCTCTTTATATCTTGGAAACTACTAGTTTGCCGTAATTTTAAACGTTATTTTCATTTTCAGCACCCCCGAAAACCTATACAAGTGTTAATTTAAAAGGATTTTTCGAGGGTGGACTAATCTGCACATTTACCTTATTTTTTTTATTTTATGTTTTTTTTTTGTCATGTAATTTTCTTTTTTTTTTTGTATTAAGTCAAACATGGTACGATTTTCTTTTAAATTATTTCTTTAGGTATGTGAACTTCATTTTCGACCTGAAGACATACAGCGAGAGGCATCAGCATTTGATGAAAGGACTGGAAAGACAATTAGTGTTAAATTAAAAAATCCCTATCTTAAGGATGGTGCTATTTCTCAAATATTACCAAACTGTTCCTCCTATTTATCGTCATCAACCACTTTTAGAGAGTCTCCTAACGCAAAGAAAATGCGTTTAGAAAATTCTACTCTTAAGCGTGCATTATGTGAAAGTGTTGCTGACGAGTTAGAGTTACGGAAACGTAAAACTTTCCATAATATTGATTATTTAGAAAAAAATTAACATTTATAGATAAAAATTATTGGACTTCTATTAGGCAAGACAATAACATCATTATATGCCATATAAAGAGATGCCCATGCCCCAAAATAAAAATGTCTATGGTGATTGAACCGGACTTGGCCGTTAGAGTATTCTGTAGTGATGTGGAAATGAGTGCTATAGGGGAGTACAGAATTTCTAAACATGTAACAGAGGAAAATACTCTGCAGATTTTGATGGAAAACGTGAAAAAAATGAACATCGAAGAACAAGAAAATGAAAACTAATATAAGTTCTTTATTAAAATTAATCTTATCATTTTTGCTATTAGTGCAAGATGACTCATTTAAATATTTTAATGCCATTAAGTTCATATATGAACAAATTTACATCATGACAATAAATAAGGTTAATTATTCCAGTGAAATGATGGTATTTTCTTCCTTATTATATAACTGCTCCCCTAGAGCACACAGATTGTTAAGAGACACTAAAAATGTAATTTTACCATGCTATTCAACCATTCGAAGATTAACCTTATCAACTTCTATGAATCCTGTCATTGAACAACACGATAACAATTTTCTCATGTATATTAAAAGTAAGTTCAAGTTACTAATGCAGAATGACATCACAGTATCTTTACTTGTTGATGAAATACATCTCAAACCTTATCTTGATTATAAAGGTAGTAATATTGTTGGCTTAACTAACAACAGCAATGAACCTGCCACAAGTGCATTTGCTTTTATGCTTAGTCTCACAATATAAGGATGTTGTGCATGTTATGTCAACTAAATGTCTTTTAGCTGAGAGCTCATTTGACATAATTAAACGTGTAATAATTGGCTTAGAAGATATAGGGTTTAAGGTATTATCTGTTATAACAGATAAACCTGCAATAAATAAAAAAACTATCTCTTTCTTTTGTAGCCCATCAAAGCTTTCAATTGTATATCCCCATCCAGTTAGAACGTCTAGCCCTTTTTTCTTCTTATTCGACTCAGTGCATATATTAAAATGCTTTAGAAACAATTGGCTTTGCCAAAAAGATGAACGTAAATGCATGATGTTCCCAAAGTTTTGTTATAATGGAAATCATGAATTAGATAACATCCAAAGTGCTCCATTTTCTAGTTTACATAAACTTTATGCCCTAGAATCGCAATCACTTGTGAAATATTGCTATAATTTGACTTCAAAAGCTCTTTCTCCGACTACTTTTGAAAGGCAAAATGTTAATTTGGTTTTGCAAATTTTCAACGAATATACTATTCAAGGTTTTCTAACCTTAGGAAAACAGGAATGCTTGCCAAATTATGCAGAAATCGCAGGATACATTCAAATATTTTATATTTGGTGGACAATACTGAATGTGAAAACACCATATAAAGGTTGTCGACTTCGTAATAAATATGCTAATCCACTTACATTAAATAGTGATAATTAGAGTTTCCTAAATGTGTTCTGTGACTGGTTAGAAACTTGGAATAGCATTCCTGAAAGAACTGGTAAGTTAACAAAGGAAACACATACTGCTTTGCACCATACTACTTACACAATTTTAGAATTGACTAAATATTGTATAAATGTACTGAACACGGTGTATATATTACCAGGAAAGTTTCAGACAGATAATCTTGAGGCAAGGTTTGGCCAGTATCGACAACTTAGTGGAGATCAGTATAATATATCGATATGTCAGGTGTATGAATGTGAAAAAAAAAAACTCAGAATGTTGTCAGTTTTAAAATTGAGCTTACCAATTAATAATCGAACTATTGAATTGAAAAATTTAAAAGAAACTAACTGGGATGAAATGAAAGGGAACAAGAGTTACATGTTTATAAATTTAACATAGATGTAACAGAAGATGATGTTAATCAATGCAAGGAAGTACTTCCTGTTATATTATACTTAGCAGGTTATTGCTGCCATGCAGTTTTCTAAAAACTGAAATGCAATAGCTGCAAAAGTTTAATAACCGGGAGAGAGACTGTTGAAGAAATAGCTGAATTAAACAGCTACTTTCAGGATATTAACAGATGGTCACGGTAGAAGTCAGTAGGAGTCAGTCGGAGTCAGGAAGTGACTTATGACTAATGTCAAGAAGTAATTATGATCAGAGATTCCTTTCACGAACAACCTCTCTCTAAATAAGACCAACGACCGTGCACGTATGTAAAAAAAAAGAGCTTTATTTATCTGGTTATTTGATCGCTCACTGGCAAAAACGCATGTTAAAAGGTGCGTGCTTACATAAAAGACCAATGTGCATATTTGTTTACCAATGAGTTGAGAGAGAGAGAGAGAGAGAGAGAGAGAGAGAGAGAGAGAGAGAGAGAGAGAGAGAGAGAGAGAAAAGTGAGCAGAAAAGAGAAAAGAAAGAGAAAAGAGAGAGTATTAAAAGGGGGTAAAAGAAAGAAAAAGCGAGGAAAAGGAAACAAAGTGGAAGAAAAGAAAGAAAAAAAGAAAGAGCAAAAAGAAAGAAAGAAGCTCCCAGAACTATGCTGTAAATACCTGATTCTATAAAAAAAAAAAAGTGTTTACCACAGTGTCAATCATCTTATTGTTTATTTCTTTCATTTTCCATGCGCCATATATAGTGAAAAGGAGTTATGTGTGCCACCGTGTTCCCCAAAATCTGGAGCGTGGGTCAGAAGTGTACAAATACATCTGATGCGGGGACTGACTCTGCTCCCCTTTGTACCCCCTGCGCATGTCTCTTATCTCCGTGATATTCTAGATCAGGGGTTCTCAACCGGGGGTCCAAATGGACCCTAAGGGTCCATGGAATATTTCTGGGGGTCCACAGAATTATTATTATTCCTTATTATCATTATTATCATCATTTTTATAGTTGTTGTAGAATACTTTATTTGCATTAAATTAGTTTTCGCTTAAAAATGAAGCTTGATTATATGATATTTCTTTGATTATTAAAACCTCAAAATTTATATTAGTGAGAAATAGAAAATTAGAAAATTGTCTTATGACCAATAGTTATGAAGGGGTCCACCAAGATAAAAAGAAGGGAAAAGGGGCCCATGAGTAAAAAAAAAGGTTGAGAACCACTGGTCTAGATGAACAAAAAGCTCTTCGTCAAGACATGGAAGAAAACTCAACCTCACACGCATCCTGATGACGCTAATGACCGGATGATCGCAACACATTCATGGATTATGTTGACACATCCGTGCAGAATGATTAAGAAACAATGTAAGTGCAGTAAAACTTTGTTAGCTTTATTAAACTACTACTTTTATAGGCAACAATAACACATTTTTTTGTCATCGTTATCATAACAATCATCATTACATCACAACTATCATCATTGTTTTTATTTATTTATTTATTTTTTAATTTTCTTCCTTTGAAGATTGTAATGCTGGGTATGGGGCAGCCAAACCAGCTGCCAACATTGCCCTGCTTTTTATTGAAACCAACCGAGAGCTCTTTTCAGTATCCTCGCCGTTCCCTTAGGTGCAATTGTCTGGATCTCTTTTGCACTTGGTTCACCAGGAATATTAGTTAAGTAGGACTTCAGGTTCTTCTTCATAAGTCCTGTGGCACCTATGATAACTGGTATGATTGATATCTCCTTAAGATTCTAGTTTTTTTTTTGTTTTTTTTTACACATGCATCACCACATTATCAAGGCGAAGAGACACTAGAGGATAAGGATTAAAGAGTGTACAGTAGAAATTAGACAATATAGTAATCAATTCGGTAAATTTGTTAACTTATATTGAACGGCTCATCAAGAACTTGTTTACGTTAGACTTGAAGACAACCATATTGTAGTCAGCTGGAAAGCACGAAAACAGAAGACAGTTCCACAGGCGTGCAGTTCTAAGAAAGAAGCTTTGTTCATGGAATCTACGTTTAGGTTTAGGCACAGATAAAGAGTGGGGGGAATTATTGATAGTGTTTTCAGCTAGACGAGTGTATCTTGTGAAAGTTTGGCGAGGGGGACCATAGATTGAAGCTCAGTCGAACACTTTCCATAAAATAACAATACATCAGAGATAAACTGCAACATCTCTTCTGTGAGATAGAGGTTGCAGGAAAGAGAAAAGGACATCTCCTACGAGGCTACGAAGTCTATTTTGAACTCTATCTAGGCAGGATAAGTCCTTTCTAGTAGCTCCTGCCCAGATGTGGCAACAGTATTCCATCCTTGGACGTACCTGGCTCTTATATAGATAGAGAATAGCATCAGCAGTGAGATATCTACTGGATCGATAGAAAGATCCCACCATTTTTCCAGCGGCCTTGCCAACAGATTTGATGTATGTGTTCCATTTCAGATCAGGAGTAACGGTCAAGTCCAGAAGCTTGTCAAAACTTGAGGCCTCCTGAAGACGAGAGCCATTCATTTTAATTGATGCCAGATGGGGATCAGAGTGTTGATGTAAAGAGAGAAGCTTGGTTTTAGATGTATTAAAAGTAACCAGCCACTCCTTTCCCCATTGTACTATGTGCTCAAGATCAGAGGAGAGAGAATCAGAGAGAACTTGGTCGTTTATTGTCTTAGATGTGCTACCATAAATGGTAGTGTCATCAGCAAAAATGTCTACAAATGATGTAAGGATGTGATTTGGAAGATCATTAATGTAGATCAGGAAAAGAGTTGGGCCCAGGATGGACCCCTGAGGGACACCGGCATTAATACTGTGAGCTTCTGATTTTTGCCCCTCAACTACTACTCTTATGAACCTATCAGAAAGAAATGATTTAATAATTGAGAAAACATTTCCAGCTATACCATAGCTAGAGATCTTGTGAAGTAAACCTTTATGCCATACCCTATCAAAGGCTTTTGATATGTCAAGAGCAATTGCCCTAGAAAGGTTGCCTCTGTCGAGAGATTTACTAATCCTATGAGATATAACTGTAAGCACATCTGCTGTAGATCTAGAAGAACGGAAACCATATTGAGTGTCACTAAGAAGGTCATTATTGTTTAGATGGTTGATTACTTCTGTATTTAACACAGATTCCAGCAACTTACTCATGACACACAGGAGACTTATTGGCCTGTACTGAGAGGGGGATGAGCAATCACCTGAATTCTTAAATACAGGGCATACTGATGAAATTTTCCAGGGAGATGGGAAACTATTCTCCTTAAGACAACGTTTAAACAGTTTTGTAAGGATGGGCGCTAGTTCAGGTTGAAGTTTTTTGAGTACTATAATTGGAATACCGTCAGGGCCTGTTGCTTTACTGGAATCAAGGTTTTTGATTAGCTTGGCAACATCGAATACAGATATATGTATATCACATAGCGTGTTTTCTGATACAGGAGGAAATATTGGGGGTTGGCGGCCTTGGTCGCAAAGGGTAGAATTAGCTGCAAAGTTCTTGGCAAAGAGTTTGGCTTTATCTGATGCTGATGAGATTACCTCAGGTCCATTGATGATAGTTGGGATAGAGCACACGCTTCTGTTCAGGATTCTGTTTGCTATTTGCCAAAACTGGTTGGAACCAAGCCACGGCTCAGCTACTTTGGACTTGACGGACTGAGCATACAACTCTTTTGCGTTCTTTATTACTTTCTTACAATGGTTGCTGGCAGTCCTGAAAGCGGCTTTAGTTTCCATACATCTATTACATCAATCAGCCATAGAGTATCGATATACTGTACGATGGAGAGGTAACTCTGGGGACTTATTAAATTTCATTTTTATCTTAATTGATATAACAGAGTGGTCGGAAGATCCAAGAGGAGACAGAACAGAAACTGAACATAGTTCAGGGCAAGTTGTGAGAAAAAGGTTTAGTAGACTCGCATACTGGCCGTCATTATCGGGCACACGGGTGGGTTCGTGAACAATCTGAGTGAGGTCATAAGCAATGGAGAAATCATGACAGAACCTCTTCTCATCATCGGTCTTGTTTGAGTGGGTCAACCATTCCACGTTGTGAACATTGAAGTCTCCACATACGTGAATGTTAGCTGAAGGATAAGCAGATAGGACTTGATCAATTTTCTCAGATATGCTTTTAAAGATAGTAACTCCGCTGTTATGGGGGCGATAGAGAGTAAATATAAATGCCGTAGTGTGAGCTAATGCAACCCGGAAGCTCATATAGGGTAAGTTAGGATATTCCCTGGAGATGTCCCTACCACATGGAAAGCCATCTTTAATATAGGCAAATATTCCATGCTCATGGCGATCTTGGGGGTCAGATTTAGAAGTTAAGTTAGAGTATCCTTTAATTGTGAACTCTTCTAGGGAAATAGCTTGTCCAATGCCAGTTTCACTTAAAAATAAAAGGTCTGGGTTAGTCTCCTGTAATTGGATTTAAACCTCTGGAAGGTTAGAACGTAGACCCCTGATGTTAGAGAAGGAGACATGGTAGTGGGGGTCTACGTTGGACGTTGGAGAACCGGATTTAATTGTGTATTTTTTCTTGAAACTTGTCATGATGGAATTTTGGAATTTGTGGACTAGGTCGTCAGATTTGCTTAGAGCAGGACAGAGAGGGAAACAAAGAATTTTTTTTTGTAGAACATGATAAGGTAAAGCCGTAACAATTACCCACAAATATGGCATCGAGAGGCTCCACCAGAAGCTACTGCATGGTCCAGAATCCATTCACCAAATGGCAATACAGCAGCCCCAGTACTTTGCACCTGCTGATAGGTCAGCTTCCTTAGTGGTTAATCCAAGGTTCGGGTCCCTGACTATCAGGCGGATAACGTTAGCCCAGATAAAACGTTTACCTCCAGCACTCTTACTAGTGACATGGCTACAAGGATAGGCATAGAAATAGAAAATTTCCACCATCTCTGCAAACTGTTCGCGCAAAATCCTGCAAACCTAGAAAACAGCTTTTTCTTCTTCATTTGTCAGAAAATCACTCATTTAAAAAAATGAGGACTAAGGGACAAATAAGGAGAAGCGAGAGTAATATCATTTATGAGACCTTGGTATTTGGTCTGTTTCTCTCTTTCAGCTCTGTTCAGACCGCCATCATTGGGAACACTCACTTCAATCAAGGTTGCAACTTTCTCTGACTTATTCCATATAACTATGTCAGGTTTAACAGCAGCATTTTCAAGGTAGGTGGCTGTAGGGATTACATGGTGTAATGTATGGTATGAATATGACAAGATATGATAGCTTATGTATTGCACTTCATTTTAAAACAAATCCGACACAAATATCTCTATTTGTTCCTAATGTTTTACTACTGGACCATGAGATCTCAGCAATTCTATGCACGGTTATTATCGCTTTTAAATGTAAGAGTGTTTATTTATTTATTTTTTTTATAAGCGATTCTGTGGTGGTTAAAAGGGAGAGGTTATCTGTCCCTTGTTTATATTCTAGTCGCCCCCACATATTATTTGTAATTAATTTGTTGTTTAAATATTTATTTAAATATTTTCTACGTGCATAAAATTAGTTTATCTATAGACATGACATGTTTCGAAGTTTCACTTCTCATCAGTATAGCTAAACTTATTGAGACTCGAACTCACCACCACTCGATACGTAGCCTGATGTTTTACTACCGGACCACGAGATCTCAACAATTCTATGCACGGTTTTTATCGCTTTTAAATGTTTCAACTAAAAAAATGGCGACTAGAATATAAACAAAGGGCAGATGATCTCATTTTAAAGCACCCAGGGAGTGAAAACAAAAAAACACCACAGAATCGCTTATAAATAAATAAATACTATATTAGTTCCTGATATAATGGAAGAGTCTGCCAATCCCTAAGAATAGATTACTCAATCTATAAAAGACACTAGCAAGCTTTAACCAAGCTAATCTTGATACTCCGGCATTCAAGATATATTCCAGTGTCAATCATCTTACTGTTTATTTCTTTAAGCAAGTTAAAATGTTCAATTCTAGAAAGCACCTGTTTTGCAGCGCAGAATCATTTATTACGTAATTATTATGTCAGTTTTTTTTTTAATTTATTACGCGTTTATTCATCAGAAGAATAGAAACTCATCAAATTTAAAAGAAAAGAAAAAAATATGGAAGAGAAGTTACAATTGTGTTTTATTTTAGCTACCTTGTCTTTGAATTCTTTTGGAGTTTATTAATGTGTTATAATATTTCAAACTAATTCTCGCTTTTAACATGATATAATCCTAGTTTATTCAAAATGCATTTTATTCACAAACAATTGTTTCTGCCCATTTATCGTATACACAATTTACCATTCACAAAAGGTCTTCACCAATGCATAACATTTCACAGACTGAAAAAAAAATGTCTGATATAATAGAAGATCATGACACCTCTTGAGAATAGATTACTCAATCTATAAAAGACGCTAGCAAGCAATAACCAATGGGGAGAAAGTAATCTAATCTTGATACTCCGACATTCAAGATATATTCCAGTGTCCAATCTCCTGATTTGTTACACTGTACCTTTGTACAATAAATTTGGTATAAATTACTCTGTGTTTTGAGTCTCATTTCGTTTGCTTGATTAAAATAAGTGTTTGCAAAATAATCTGACAAGCAGAAATAGAATCAGAGAGTAACGTTTTCGAAAGAGTAACGTTTGCAGAGAGTAACATTTTCAAAGAGTAACGTTTTCAAAAGAGTAACGTTTGCAGACAGTAAGGTTTTCAAAAAAGTAACGTCTGCAGAGTGTAACGTTTGCAAAGAGTAACGTTTTCAAAGAGTAACGTTTTCAAAAGAGTAACGTTTGCAAAGAGTAACGTTTGCAACTCTCACTGTAAATTTTCCTTCTAAGAGTGATATTTTCTTAGAATATTAAATAATCAACTTACAAGATTCTATTTGGAAACTTTATTTAGCATTAAATAGAATTATTTATACGGTTGATGTGCCGTAAAACAAACCAAACAATACAAAACATATCTCGAAGGTAATAATGATAAAGATATGAAAGAATAATAATTGGAGTGAATTTTATACTACGACTGTGACTAACACTATAATTTCAATGATGACATGATGGGAATGGGAATAATTTTAACCGGAAAAAAACAGTTTGAAACAGAAAAGAAATAGAAATTAAATGTTTAATATAGAAGATCCTAACAATCCTCGAAAATGGATTAACCAGTCTATAAAAGATGCTAGCAAGCTGTAACCAATGCGAGAGAGTAAGCTGATCTTGATACTCCGGCATTCAAGGTACATTCGAACGCCAATCTCTTATTTGTTACACTGTACTTTTGCACAATAAACTTGTTAAAAATGATTCTGTGTGTTGAGTCTCGTTTCGTCTGATTAATTTATACTGATTATATTCCCCCATGAATATAATCAGTTCCTGAGATACACGGGTTACAAGGTCGCTAACTTTGAACCCGTTTTCTGACATTTTTTTTAAGTGGTGCTTAACACCGTATGATTCTGGGAGTCTCCTATATTCTTCTTTGTTTTTAAGATCATGGAAGTTCATGGGTTCTTTCACGGTTGTAGTCTATGTAGTGTTCTCTCTGTCTCCCCCCCCCAACAACAACAATAACAACAACAACAACCACCACCACCACCACTTTCAGTGATCTGTACAGAAATCCAGCTAACACATCAATTCCTGACTATTCCGCACCAAAGTCTGCATGCACAGTCAAGATCCATGCCTCTTTGACACTCGCTCTGGTGTCCGTCGTTCGTTTTTTTATGCACTTTCTATTTTGCCACCTGCATATCTCACGTGATCTCTCCTGTGGCTATCATGTATATTTTTATGCTCCACCCGTCGCCATGTTTCTTTCTCGCCTCCCTGTCAGTAAGTACGCTCTCCATATTTCTGACTCTCCTTTTTCTTTTAAACTCGTTGGAAATCTATAGAGTGCACATATTTATGAATTCGTCTATATGTACATTTGTTGAGCAACCTGTGTGTGCTTTACCGGTTGTTGTCTGCACATATCTGATGTTTTGAATAAACAATATATATTTAATGTATCTAGGTCATTAGTGTCCTGGTTATAAGTGTCTTAGGTCTTTAGTGCACTTTTTTTCATTTGTCTACCAGCAATATAAAGAGAGTATACCCACAAAGAAAGTTTATTCTTAAATCATCCAAATAATGTCAAATGAATATTAAATCATCGAAATAATGTCAAATGAATATTAAATCATCGAAATAATGTCAAATGAATATTAAATCATCGAAATAATGTCAAATGAATATTAAATCATCGAAATAATGTCAAATGAATTATTAAATCCTTGAAGTAAGGTCAAATAAATTTGACCTTATTAGAGTACATTGAGTAAAAGTGGATTATGCAACTTTTAGATCATGCTAAAAATGATTGAGATAAATACTAGTTCTGTTCTAAGTGATTGAATAGCAGTTTCTTCCTTCTTTGTCTTAAGCTGGCCACCCCTTTGTTGTTGGTTTAATTCATAACCTTTGTTTGATTAATTAATAACTTTGGTTAAATTAATTTCGATATAAATGAAGAAAAACGTTTCTTTGTTCTTTAAATAACTTCATCGTGGAAGGTATATCGATGAAGACAAAGAACAAATGAATTAACACTTAACATTTTCTCAGCACACAGAGAGACGCAGAAAGACAACTCTATTTATTTATTTATTTTTTGCATCTATACACGAAAAGAGAAAGACACACTGCATACCTATAGCCTTTATATAAAAACAGTCAATAAAAGGAAGACAGAATTACTCAATTTAAGACACCCGTAATCGCTTAACAGTCAAATAAAGGGAAGCAACTCCAAGCTGCTTGCATACTTGAAAATAAGTCAAAGTGAGACCACTGTTCAGTAGCCAAAAATCCACCAATAGTTATATTTTCAATATTTGTTTCCTTTGTATCGTTGGCTATCCTTTATTTAAGCAGCTCAGTAAGTTACAGTCAGAAGCAAGGAGATATCGGTAGCAGTATGGACTGTGCTAGTGCTCAACATCGTAGGTGATTCTGTTTTGTTCACTTTCATTGTCATTTTTCCCTTTATTTTCTTGCCTCTTATGAATTTATATATCTTTTGTTATTATCGGTTTCCCTGAAGATGATTTATGAATAAATCGAAAGCACTAGGAAGCTTCGAATTTTCATTCATTCTATTTTCTCTTTCAATCGGCAGATTCATGTTGCCAATGGTATCTTTTTGTTTGTTTCCAAGTTCAAATAACATCTAACCCTTGTACAATGCCTTACATCACTTTTAGTATAAAAAGAAATAGAATACTTGTTGAAGACAACTATGTTTACTTTGTTCCACAGCAAGAATGCCGATTAAAGAATATCGTATTGCAATGAAAACATGCAAACAAGACTACATACAAAAATCGTGATGAAGAAATAGAAATTCTGAAGAAATTTGACAAGCATTTACATGGATCCATTGCAACGTCTTTGAAAATGAGATAAGCCATGAAACAAGTAAAACATATTACAGTATTGCCCTCTTATAATTCACGAGCAATATTGTTGTGTGGCAATAATGCGGTTAACACGGTACTGAGTTGAACTCAACTTGTTTGTGTCAAGTTGAGTGTAAAGGGGTAAACAATGGGTACCGGTGGCATAGATCAAACCCATTGACTTCTCTTGACAACGCGAACACCTGCATGCAGTCTCACACACACAATTTAAAATAAATTGGGACGTATATGCGTTTTTCGAGACAGTCCACAGTAAAGAGTCTTCAGTTCGATTTTTAGAGATCGGCAGTCTAGAGTCTTTTTTTTTTACATAGGCATCACCACTTATCAAGGTCAAAAGGCCACTCAAGGATAAGGTTAAAGAGTGAACAGTAGTCAAAAGGGCAATATAGTAATCGATAGTAATGGAAGTTCGGTAAATTTGTTAACTTAAGTGGAACGGCTCATCAGAAATTTGTTTACGTTGGACTTGAAGACAACCAGATTGTAGTCAGCTGGAAAGCAGGAAAACGGAAGACAATTCCACAGACGGGCAGTTCTAAGAAAGAAGCTTTGTTATTGGAATCTACGTTTAGGTTTAGGCACAGATAAAGAGTGGGGGGGTTATTGATAGTGTTTTCAGCTAGAGGAGTGTTCCTTATGAAAGTTTGGCGAGTGGGGACCATAGATTGAAGCTCAGTCGAACACTTTCCATGAAAATAACGATAAGACAGAGACAAACTCGCAACATCTCTTCTGTGAGATAGAGGTTGCAGGGAAGAGAAAAGGACATCTCCTACGAGGCCATGAAGTCTATTTTGAACACTATCAAGGCAGGACAGGTCCTTTCTAGCAGCTCCTGCCCAGATGTGGCAACAGTATTCCATCCTTGGACGTAGATAGAGAATTGCATCAGCAGTGAGATATCTACTGGGTCGATAGAAGGATCCGACTATTTTTCCAGCGGCCTTGGCAACAGATTTGAGTACGTATTCCACTTAAGATCAGGAGTAACGGTCAAGCCCAGAAGCTTGTCAAAACTTGAGGCCTCCCCAAGACGAGAGCAATTCATTTTAATTGATGACAGATGGGGATCAGAACGTTAATGATGCAAAGATAGAAGCTTGGTTTTAGATGCATTAAAAGTAACCAGCCAACTCTTTCCCCATTGTACAACGTGATCAAGATCAGAGGAGAGAGAATTGGAGAGAACTTGGTCGTTTACTGTCTTTGATATGCTACCATAGATGGTAGTGTCATCAGCAAAAATGTCTATGACTGATGTAAGGATATTATTAGGAAGATCATTAATGTAGATCAGGAAAAGAGTTGGGTCCAGGATGGACCCCTGAGGGACTCTAGCATTAATACTGTAAGCTTCTGATTTTTGTCCCAGTCTAGAGTTAATAAGACAATCTTGATTGTGGATGATAAAACGAAAAAGAAAAAAAAAGAAATCTGAATTGATTCAGCGATGTGCGAGGCTGGCCAGGGAACGTGGAAAATCCTAATAAAGAATTCTCCAAACAATAAAACCAAGTCGTGTTTTTTTTTTTTTTTTTTTTTTTTTTGAAGAGCAGACATGAATTGTCGCGAGATGGCACCGACCAAGAACGAGAAATGGTACGTGTCTTGAGATCTTCTTATATCACACACACACACACACACACACACACACACACACACACACACACACACACACACACACACACACATAACTGTTACACCTATGTCAACACACCCCTGGAAGACAAAGCTGTAATGAAATACAAATAGCAGCCATAAAGCGAACAGCATCTATTCTTAAAAGAGCCCTCGGATATAAATTTAAATCATAACAGAATCAAGTGTTAGCTCCAGGAGGGAGCCCCTTGATATCTTAAAATTTACTGAAGTAAAATAAATTGAACAAAAAAAAAGAGAAGACAAACGGTCAC
>NC_136520.1:67835505-67845505 GCF_053919585.1 Euprymna scolopes
CACACACACACACCCACACATCATCATCATCATCATCATCATCGTCATCATCATCATCCCCACAACAGAACAATATTAAGCACTGTCACTGAAAACTTGAATGAAAATGAAAAGGCAGAGTTGCCTTTGAAGACATTATCGGTACACAAATGAAAAGGTACACTAAGGACCTAGGACACTTAAAACCCTGGACACTATTGACCAGGACATTTATGCCCGGGACACTAATAAACAGGACACTAATGACCGGTCACCATATTTAATATTTCTCCTCAGTCAAAGCTTCCGAGTATTCTTAAGCTTCAATCCACATTTTCTGCATGCGTAGCAGTTTGAAAAAAAAAAAGAGTCAGTGCATCAAATAGTTTTCTTATCGTCAGTCTGGAATTTCTATAGGCGTTACTGTCATTGAGCAAATCCCCCCCCCCCAAAAAAAAATGATAATAATAAGATCTGTGATGAGTTTGCAGTGTTCCATGTAGAATGATGACGGAGAAAGGTTTTGTCGTGACTTTTCCCTTGCTTATGAGCTGACGTAGATTTTACTGACAAACCCACTTGCGTACTTGATATTGACGTCTGTGTAAGCTTCAATGAGTTCCAGGTGGCTTGTAAGGTATCACAGTGATGATCAGCAATGATGGAACTTGGGTGAGATTTTTTTTTTTTTTTTTTTTACAAAGGAGTTGTTTACATAGAACTTCAAAATGACCCTGTTATAGCCAGCCGGGAAGCAGCCCCTAAATATTGTGTTCCACAGATGGGCATTTCTGGGAAAGAAACTTTGCTGATAGAGTTTTCGTTTAGTTTAGCACATATAGAAGGTAACGAAAATTGTTGACAGTGGTTGTAGCTGGACGAGTGTTCGTTGCGAATTTGCCCAGAATAATGCACATCGACAGTCTTATTACGTTTAGCATCTTCCGACTATTCAGTCACAGCCACTAAAATCAAATCTGAGTTCCGGGAGACCTCAGATTTCTATTTCCATCGTAGGAGTGTATCGATAATCAATTATTTCTGTTGCTTTGGATCTTTCATTTATGACTAAAAAAATTAAAAGCTTGCGTAAACGTTTCCTGATGACTTCTTTTATTAGACGGTCACCGCTTACAAAGGCCTACGTGTTATTCGAGGATAATAGTTAATGAGTGGTATGTGACATTTTTTAATATTTGACAGACTGACAAATAACTAGCATTTTTAAATACTTGACAGACTGACAGATAACTAGCATTTTTAAATACTTGACAGACTGAGAGATAACTAGCATTTTTAAATACTTGATTTATTGAAGTTATTGACTTATAGGTTTTATGGAAACTTCAGTTTTTGACAAAAAATATTAAATATTTCGACACTTATTCAGTGAAATGTTTAAAAAAATGTAATAGAAATCATCACTTTCGCAAACGACCTCGTGTTTGCTTAGCCTGTAAAATGACAGCAGAAAATGAGGGAAGAAGAAACAAGCATACTTTTGTAGGTCGCTCATTGGTGAACGTATGCCTGTAGTTTTTTTATTTATTTATTTATTTATTTTTTTTGATAGCTTAGATCGGGAACGAACGATGAAAGATAATATTGAATACACGAGGACTTGTTGTAGTAGTAGAGGAAAAAAAGGACTTTCAGGTGTTGTATCGACAAGAAGACGTTTTACCACTGTCACTTTTTTTTGTTCCCTTTTCATTTTTTTAAAGCGATTTTAGCGTGACATCAAGTTCCGACAAATTGATATGATAGGCATCATTTTTCGGACGAAACCAGCACGCATCTTCTACAATAACTATCATTTTTAAATACTTGACAGACAGAGAGATAACTAGCATTTTTAAATACTTGACAGACTGACAAATAACTAGCATTTTTAAATACTTAACAGACTGACAGATAACTAGCATTTTTAAATACCTGACAGACTGACAGATAACTAGCATTTTTAAATACTTGACAGACTGACAGATAACTAGCATTTTTAAATGCTTGACAGACCCATCGTTCTATTACTACACCTGTAGCAAAAGAACTCGCATCAACCCATACATTCAGTTCGTGTCCGGATACATGGCACTCTTCTCGGGCGTTTCTACATACTTTAGTCAACGTTTCGATCATCATTTACTGAAGAGAATCGTGCGTCTCATCCTTTTGTGGCCGCAGTTGCTAGTCTTGTTAGTACTCCTGTTACCACTCGGTGTCATCCACAGACAGACACATGTCCTACTAATTTACCTGTCGCTATTGAAACCTGTCTGTGGATGGCATTCTCGCTATTGAAACAGTTGAGTTGTTTCCCCTTTCAACGTATTAAAACGTTGTCTTTAAATATTTAGAGAAATAGGCTGGAATATATTTTCTTTTTTTTTACACATGAGGAAAATAAAAGAAAAGGAAGGAATTTCTGACTAAAAAAAAAGGGTAAAATGAAGGGGACATTTTACTTGTTCGTGTTTTTGTAAACTTGAGCTTTTTTCTTTCTTTTTATTATTTACTTCGGAGCAGGTTTTAAATCCTTGTGAATATTTTTTTCTCAGCATGTGAAGGAGCGTAACAGCGTGTGGACGCATGTCTGCAAATGCCGAGCTGTGTGTGAAGTGACGTCACGGTAGGGAAAAAAGAATTTTTTTTTTACACAGGAATCACCACTTATCAAGGCTCGGAGACCAATCGAGGATAAGGGTTAATACGTATACATAAGTCAATGTGATTATAAATTAGTAAACATAGTTAGTGGGGATTTTGTGAATTGGATTACTTAGGGGGACGGTTCATCAAGAACTTGTTTATGTTGGACTTGAAGACAATCAGATTGTAGTAAGCTGGAAAGCAGACAAAGGGAAGAGATGCCCTTTTCTCTACCCTGCAACCTCTCTCCCAGAGAAGAGACGTTGCGAGCCTATCCTTGTTTTATCGTTATTTCCATGGCAGGTGCTCGTCTGAACTCCAATCTCTGGTCCTCCCTCGCCAATCTTTCACGAAAAACACCCGTCTAGCTGAATCCACTGTGAAAAATTTCCCCCACTCTATATCTGTGCCTAAATCAAAACGCGGATTCCATGAACAAAGCTTCTTTCTTAGAACTGCACGCCTGTGGAACTCTGTTCCGTCTGCCTGCTTCCCACCGGACGGACTACAACTTGGATGTCTTCAAGTCCAATGTTAACAAATTCCTAATGAACCGCCCCCTTAAGTAAACACTTCATCAAATCTCCACACTAACGTAATGTACTTGCAATAACCCTTATCCCTGAGTGGCTTCCAGGCCTTAATAAGTGGTGATCACTGTGTAAAAAAAAAAAGAGAGTTTCACAGGCATACAGTTCTAAGAAAGAAGCTTTGTTCGTGGAATCTGCGATTAGATTTAGGCACAGATAAAAAGTGGGGGGAATTATTGATAGTGGTTTCAGCTAGACGAGTGTTTTTCGTGAACGTTTGGCGAGGGGGGCTATAGATTGAAGCTCAGTCGAGCACTTGCCATGAAAATTACGATAAAGCAGAGACAGGCTCACAACGTCTCTTCTGTGGAAAAGAGGTTGCAGTGAAGAGAAAAGAGCATCCCCCAGAGGAGATTCAAGAGGATAGGGGTCAGAGAAAATGAGCACGATCATGATTTATTCAGGAAAGTACCTGGAAATAAATGTTGTTGTTACAACAGAAAAAAGTAAGTCGAGTTATTACTTTTTTCTGTTCCTTGGGATGTAGACTGCATGCAACGTATGGGTCTCGTGTGTAAACGTGTGTAACGTTACACCTTGATACTAGCAAAGCACCTGTTCCTGAAAAATGCCGGTCATTATGTTTAAGAATTTGCTACGAGAACTTACTCCTATTATAACAAAAGTATCCAATCAGTTTTTCATGGCAAAATACTTTCCATCTACATTTTGAGCATCGGCATTCATTTTGCACGTACCTAAGAATTAAACATGAAAAAACAAAAACACAGAAAAAGCCTTATGATGTACATGCTTGTCACGGAACGAAGATGTCATATTCTAAAAATCACGTAAATTAATCAGTAGTTTTATTTTCACTAAGAAAATGAAGAAATTACGATTTTTAGTGATTTTAATATTAATATATTCATTATAAGGCTGCTTTTTATCTCGATAGTTCAAATTGAATTGTGCCCTCCTTGTTTATCATGGTTCAAAAAAAGAAAAAAGAAAAAAAAGACGCATCAAAAATCCTACGTCGTGTTTCGTCATAAAATTTTGCATAAAAAATCCTACGTCTTGTTTCGTCATAAAATTTAATTTTCTTAGTTAAAAAAAAATACTTGATCAATTTACGTGAATTTTGGAATATGACATCTTCGTTCCGTGACCAATACGCATATCATAACTATTTTGGTAAATGTGACTTTCGAAATACCCCGGAACAATCACCGCTTAAAAAATCGTCCATGTCCATCGAACTTAAAGACCGAACCGGAAACTCGAAAACGAAATGAAACGAAATTTATTTATTTATTTTTGCTGCACTTTTTTTTGTTTGTTTGTTTATTTTAGTTCAAATACGCATTTACTAGAAAAGATGTATTTTCCCTGTTATATTTTAGCAAGAACGAATTACTATTTTGGTCAACATTATCTCTATTGATTTATTTGGATCAAAAATGTAATGTTCAAGAAAGATAACGAAGTAGTAATTTGTTCTAACTAAAATAATAACAAGGGAAATTCATCTTTTATGGTAAATGCGTACCCAAACTAAAATAAAAATAATAAAATAAAAATAAATGCAGCAGCATGCTCCATAGCTAACGTTTATTCCTACATATAAATATTAACGTTTATTCCTACATATAAATATTAACGTTTATTCCTACATTTACATATTAACGTTTATTCCTACATATAAATATTAACGTTTATTCCTACATATAAATATTAACGTTTATTCCTATATATAAATATTAACGCTTATTCCTACATATAAATAAGTAACGTTTATTCCTACATATAAATATAAACGTTTATTCCTACATATAAATAATTAACGTTTATTCCTACATATAAATATTAACGTTTATTCCTATATTTAATTATTAACGTTTATTCCTACATATAAATATTAACGTTTATTCCTACATATAAATATTAACGCTTATTCCTACATATAAATAAGTAACGTTTATTCCTACATATAAATATAAACGTTTATTCCTACATATAAATATTAACGTTTATTCCTATATTTAAATGTTAACGTTTATTCCTACATATAAATATTAACGTTTATTCCTACATATAAATATTAACGTTTATTCCTACATATAAATAGTAACGTTTATTCCTACAGATAAATATTAACGTTTATTCCTACATGTAAATATTAACGTTTATTCCTACATATAAATATTAACGTTTATTCCTACATGAAAATATTAACGTTTATTCCTACATGTAAATATTAACGTTTATTCCTACACATAAATATTAACGTTTATTCCTACATATAAATATAAACGTTTATTCCTACATATAAATATTAACGTTTATTCCTACATGTAAATATTAACGTTTATTCCTACATGTAAATATTAACGTTTATTCCTACACGTAAATATTAACGTTTATTCCTACATGTAAATATTAACGTTTATTCCTACACATAAATATTAACGTTTATTCCTACATATAAATATCAACGTTTATTCCTACATATAAATATTAACGTTTATTCCTACATATAAATATTAACGTTTATTCCTACATATAAATATAACCGTTTATTCTTACATATAAATATAACCGTTTATTCCTACACATAAATATTAACGCTTATTCCTACACATAAATATTAACGTTTATTCCTACATGTAAATATTAACGTTTATTCCTACACATAAATATTAAGGTTTATTCCTACATATAAATATTAACGTTTATTCCTACATATAAATATTAACGTTTATTCCTACATATAAATATTAACCTTTATTCCAACATATAAATATAAACGTTTATTCCTACATGTAAATATTAACGTTTATTCCTACACATAAATATTAACGTTTATTCCTACATATAAATATTAACCTTTATTCCTACATATAAATATTTACGTTTATTCCTACATGTAAATATTAACGTTTATTCCTACACATAAATATTAACGTTTATTCCTACATATAAATATCAACGTTTATTCCTACATATAAATATTAACGTTTATTCCTACATATAAATATTAACGTTTATTCCTACATATAAATATAACCGTTTATTCTTACATATAAATATAACCGTTTATTCCTACACATAAATATTAACGCTTATTCCTACACATAAATATTAACGTTTATTCCTACATATAAATATTAACGTTTATTCCTACATATAAATAGTAACGTTTATTCCTGCAGATAAATATTAACGTTTATTCCTACATGTAAATATTAACGTTTATTCCTACATATAAATATTAACGTTTATTCCTACATATAAATAGTAACGTTTATTCCTACAGATAAATATTAACGTTTATTCCTACATGTAAATATTAACGTTTATTCCTACATATAAATATTAACGTTTATTCCTACATGAAAATATTAACGTTTATTCCTACATGTAAATATTAACGTTTATTCCTACACATAAATATTAACGTTTATTCCTACATATAAATATAAACGTTTATTCCTACATATAAATATTAACGTTTATTCCTACATGTAAATATTAACGTTTATTCCTACATGTAAATATTAACGTTTATTCCTACACGTAAATATTAACGTTTATTCCTACATGTAAATATTAACGTTTATTCCTACACATAAATATTAACGTTTATTCCTACATATAAATATCAACGTTTATTCCTACATATAAATATTAACGTTTATTCCTACATATAAATATTAACGTTTATTCCTACATATAAATATAACCGTTTATTCTTACATATAAATATAACCGTTTATTCCTACACATAAATATTAACGCTTATTCCTACATATAAATATTAACGTTTATTCCTACATGTAAATATTAACGTTTATTCCTACACATAAATATTAAGGTTTATTCCTACATATAAATATTAACGTTTATTCCTACATATAAATATTAACGTTTATTCCTACATATAAATATTAACGTTTATTCCAACATATAAATATAAACGTTTATTCCTACATGTAAATATTAACGTTTATTCCTACACATAAATATTAACGTTTATTCCTACATATAAATATTAACCTTTATTCCTACATATAAATATTTACGTTTATTCCTACATGTAAATATTAACGTTTATTCCTACACATAAATATTAACGTTTATTCCTACATGCAAATATTAACGTTTATTCCTACACATAAATATTAACGTTTATTCCTACATATAAATATTAACGTTTATTCCTACATATAAATATTAACGTTTATTCCTACATATAAATATTAACGTTTATTCCTACATATAAATACTAACGTTTATTCCTACATGTAAATATAACGTTTATTCCTACACATACATATTAACGTTTATTCCTACATGTAAATATTAACGTTTATTCCTACACATAAATATTAACCTTTATTCCTACATTTAAATATTAACGTTTATTCCTACATATAAATATTAACGTTTATTCCTACATATAAATATTAACGTTTATTCCTACATATAAATATAAACGTTTATTCCTACATGTAAATATTAACGTTTATTCCTACACATAAATATTAACGTTTATTCCTACATATAAATATTAACCTTTATTCCTACATATAAATATTAACGTTTATTCCTACATGTAAATATTAACGTTTATTCCTACGCATAAATATTAACGTTTATTCCTACATGTAAATATTAACGTTTATTCCTACACATAAATATTAACGTTTATTCCTACATATAAATATTAACGTTTATTCCTACATATAAATATTAACGTTTATTCCTACATATAAATATTAACGTTTATTCCTACATATAAATATTAACGTTTATTCCTACATGTAAATATTAACGTTTATTCCTACACATAAATATTAACGTTTATTCCTACATATAAATAAGCAACGTTTATTCCTACATATAAATATTAACGTTTATTCCTACATGTGAATATTAACGTTTATTCCTACACATAAATATTAACGTTTATTCCTACATATAAATATTAACGTTTATTTCTACATATAAATATTAACGTTTATTCCTACATATAAATATTAACGTTTATTCCTACATGTAAATATTAACCTTAATTCCTACATATAAATATTAACGTTAATTCCTACATGTAAATATTAACGTTTATTCCTACACATAATTATTAACGTTTGTTCCTACATGTAAATATTAACGATGTTTCCTACACATAAATATTATCGTTTATTCCTACATATAAATATCAACGTTTATTCCTACATATAAATATTAACGTTTATTCCTACATATAAATATTAACGTTTATTCCTACATATAAATATTAACGTTTATTCCTACATGTAAATATTAACGTTTATTCCTACATATAAATATTAACGTTTATTCCTACATATAAATATTAACGTTTATTCCTACATGTAAATATTAACGCTTATTCCTACACATAAATATTAACGTTTATTCCTACATGTAAATATTAACGTTTATTCCTACACATAAATATTAACGTTTATTCCTACATATAAATATTAACGTTTATTCCTACATATAAATATTAACGTTTATTCCTACATATAAATATCAACGTTTATTCCTACATGTAAATATTAACGTTTATTCCTACACATAAATATAAACGTTTATTCCTACATATAAATATTAACGTTTATTCCTACATATAAATATTAACGTTTATTCCTACATGTAAATATTAACGTTTATTCCTACACATAAATATTAACGTTTATTCCTACATGTAAATATTAACGTTTATTCCTACACATAAATATTAACGTTTATTCCTACATATAAATATTAACGTTTATTCCTACATATAAATATTAACGTTTATTCCTACATATAAATATTAACGTTTATTCTTACATGTAAATATTAACGTTTATTCCTACACATAAATATTAACGTTTATTCCTACATATAAATATAAACGTTTATTCCTACACATAAATATTAACGTTTATTCCTACATATAAATAAGTAACGTTTATTCCTACATATAAATATTAACGTTTATTCTTACATGTAAATATTAACGTTTATTCCTACACATAAATATTAACGTTTATTCCTACATGTAAATATTAACGTTTATTCCTACACATAAATATTCACGTTTATTCCTACATATAAATAAGTAACGTTTATTCCTACATATAAATATTAACGTTTATTCCTACATGTAAATATTAACGTTTATTCCTACATGTAAATATTAACGTTTATTCCTACATGTAAATATTAACGTTTATTCCTACACATAAATATTAACGTTTTTTCCTACATATAAATATTAACGTTTATTCCTACATATAAATATTAACGTTTATTCCTACATATAAATATTAACGTTTATTCCTACATATAAATATTAACGTTTATTCCTACATGTAAATATTAACGTTTATTCCTACACATAAATATTAACGTTTTTTCCTACATATAAATATTAACGTTTATTCCTACATATAAATATTAACGTTTATTCCAACATGTAAATATTAACGTTTATTCCTACACATAAATATTAATGTTTATTCATACATGTAAATATTAACGTTTATTCCTACACATAAATATTAACGTTTATTCCTACATATAAATATTAATGTTTATTCCTACATATAAATATTAACGTTTATTCCTACATGTAAATATTAACGCTTATTCCTACACATAAATATTAATGGTTATTCCTACATATAAATATTAACGTTTATTCCTACATATAAATATTAGCGTTTATTCCTACATATAAATATTAACATTTATTCTTACATGTAAATATTAACGTTTATTCCTACACATAAATATTAACGTTTATTCCTACATATAAATATTAA
>NC_136520.1:67850505-67868005 GCF_053919585.1 Euprymna scolopes
CCCTCTCGTGAAACAAAAGTGTTTAGACAGCAAAACTTGCGCTGTCTATCAGTCTCCTTCTGTGCAGCTTTCTTCGACTATTCCTGCGAGTAATTCTTGAACGGCGTTTTCAAGGATCACTCAAACACACAGGGCACACACACACACGCACAAAACAAGGGAATATCGCGCTGTACTGTAGTTATCACGAGGATTGGCATGATGGTGGCAGTGACGGTGGTGGTGCTGGTGGTCACATGTGGTCGGGTTATGTGACGCTGTTGTGGTTCCAACGAATCACCAATCAGAAAACACATCCCTCTTAAAAAAAAAAAAAAAAAAAAAAAAATTGGCGCCCCATCTCCAAAAAGCCAGCTGACCGAAGGCTAGCCTTCATGTGGTCATCTGTAGTCCTACAGGAAAGTTCACAGAGATGGACATGGCTTCTGTAGCTATTATTGGTACTCCTGGCAGGTAGGTGTGATTATCTTTATAAATATATATCTATCTCCACACACACACACACACACACACACACACACACACACACACACACACACACACACACACACACACACACACATTATTTCATGTGTCCATATTATAGTAAAAAGATATCCCATTCTATGTATAGATTTTCCTACTTTACTTCAACGGAAGAAAAATATATGGCAATTCTAGCCTTACAATTCCCTACAGGGATTAAACGCGGAATATTCTGTGTAGCTTAATTGCCATATACTTAAAGCAAGTTAAATCAAGAAGTAAAAATCAAGTTTACAAGCCAGAATCTTATGTAAACTTAAAGTGAATATGTGTGTGTATGTGTGTGTAAATGTGTGTGTGTGTGTGTGTATATATATATATATATATATATATATATATATATATATATATATATATATATATATATATATATATATTGCTTTGTATATTGAAAGAGGGAAGAAAAGGTTTTCACTTTACTTTGAATAGTATTAAAAAAATCCACTTCACATCATTCTAAATTAGGACATTTAGAAGAGGATTATCAAAAGCCAAAACAATATGTTTTAATTCGTTTTTGTTGTTTGATTTTTAGAGAGGTGTTCATGAAAAACGGACACTTCACAAACTGTGTAAACATTTCTATTGTTTGTATGTTTTACGGCACATCAACTCTTTGTGGTGACTTAATACCGACCCGCACACACCTATGATGAACGGCTCGCTGAGTTTCTCATTTTTATGGCACATCAACCCTTTTATGGTGTGATGCATTGTATTCGATTAATTGAACACAAGTTGCTGCTTTACCCATAGTAATGGGGGGGTCGTGGATTCATACCTTTAACGATTTCCAATTGTACTAGATCCGATTGGGTTTAAACTCGGTGTCCCTAGGAGCATACCTTAGTTTATGTGCCCAATTATGTAACAGAGCGTGGATATACGTATGGCGGCAAATACCAAGCCAAAAGGAGAGAGATAGCGTTAGAGAAGACGATCACGTTAGAGACGTGGGTGACGTAACAGCCATAACAAGAAGTCACGCGTGGTTGGGGGAATGAGGAATAGAGGTTTTTTTCTTAAAACCTGAAACGATCCTTCTATCGATTGAGTAGATATCTCACTGCTGATGCACTTCTCTATCTATATAAGGGCCAGGTGCGCCCAAGGATGGAGTACTGTTGGCCACATCTGGGCAGGAGCGGATAGAAAGGACTTAGATAGAGTTCAAAATAGACTTCGTAGCCTCGTAGGAAATGTCTTTTTCTCTTGCCTGCAACCTCTTTCTCACAGAAGAGATGTTGCGAGTTTGTGTTTGCTTTATCGTTATTTTCATGGCAAGTGCTCGACTGAGCTTCAATATATGCCCCCCCCTCTCGAAACTTTCACAAGAAACACTCGTCTAGCTGAAAACACTATCAATAATTCCCCCACTCTTTATCTGTGCCTAAACCTAAATGCAGATTCCATGAGCAAAGCTTCTTTCTTAGAACAACTGCACGCTGCACGCCTGTGGGACTGTCTTCGTTTTTCCTGCTTTCCAACTGACTACAATATGTCTTCAAGTCCAACATAAACAAGTTCTTAATGAGCCGTTAAGTTATCAAATTTACCGAATCTCCATTACTAACGATAACTATATTGTCCAATTGACTACTGTACACTCTTTAACTCTTATCCTCGAGTGGCCTCTCGGCCTTGACAAGTGATGATGTCTATGTAAAAATACAAAAAACAAAAACAAAAAAAAACAAGAGTTGAAGTTCTTTCCTGTTCTTTATCTCCTTTGCGACTGAGTCTACAACGTGTTGGATCCCTGGTGTTTACACGTTAACGCGTACATGGACATGTTGTGTAACGTTAAACCTCAACCATTTGAAAATAGATATCTGAAGAATTTTTAAGGAATGCGTGGCTTGCATCCCTATAAAAGAAATAATTAATTACACGTAATAAAAAAAAACTTTTTAAAAACTAAACAACAGATTATTTTTCAGCGGTGGAAAGTTGGACTGTGTCCGGGTGAGGGAAGGGGGGTAGAAAGTTCTTTAGATGTTAGATTGGCCCGGTAGAGTCCAGGAAAACTTCTACAGTAAATATGGTATTGTGGTGACTAATAACTATTATTATTCCTAACTGATCATCGAACAGATACCACAATACTTAGTTCGCTGCACCTTATCATGAACTTCTATGTACAATTTTTCGGCCAAATCATCCTGTAGTTTCCGAGAAAAAAGTGGAACGGACAGACAAACAAACATACAGACTAAGAGACATATAATATCGATATATGTCCCTTTTATCTATCTAAATATCTATAGATGTGAACGTGTGTGTGTGTGCGCGTGTGTGTGTACATTTCCCTACGCAATAACTCTGACAATTTTAAGTCTACAAACTCGAAATTTGATGTACAAGGTACTGAGATTTTGGAAAAATCTATGTGATTGGTTTTCGGTCAGACATTTGGCTGTTAAGGGGTCGAAGTTCAATGATTTAACCTTTGAGAACTCTACCAAACTCCTCCGACAATTTTGGGTCTACACCCTTGAAATTTTAGATATAGGTTCCTTGGACATGGATCTAACTTAACTTTATTTGAGCCCAAAACAATAAATTTTAAGGGGTCATAAGCTAAAAAAATTGACCGTTTTTTTTTTTTTTTTTTTTGCTCAGCATACACCTCTAAACACCCGGGCAACGCCGAGCACCCATGCTAGTATATCTATAAAACTGAAAGTGTCTGTATGTGTGTGTCTCTCTCTCTCGCGCGCTCTGTGTGTGTGTCTGTGTACATTTTCCTACGCAATAACTCTGTCAATTTTTAGTCAACGGACTCGAAATTTGATATACAGGGTACTGAGATTTGGAAAAATCGATGTGATCGGTTTTTGGCCAGAAATTTGGCGATTAAGGGGGTCAAAGTTTAACGATTTGACCTTTGAGAACTCTACCAAACTCCTCCGACAATTTTGAGTCTACATACTTGAAATTTTAGATATAGGCTCGTTGGACATGGATCTAACTCAATAACTTGAGTTGAGCCCAAGACAATAAACTTTAAGGGGTCATAATAGGGGTCAAAGTTAAAAAAGAATTGACCGCTTTTTTTTTTTGCTCAACATACACCTCCAAATACCCGGGCAACACCGGACTTCCATGCTAGTATATCTATAAAAGTGAACGTGTGTGTGCGTGCGTGCGTGCGTACATTTCCCTACGCAATAACTCTGTAAATTTTTAGTCTACAGACTTGAAATTTGATATACAGGGTACTGAGATTTGGGAAAATCGATGTGATCGGGTTTCAGCCAGAAATTTCGCGGTTAAAGGGTCGAAGTTCAACGATTTGATCTTTGAGAACTCTACCAAACTCCTCCGACAATTTTGGGTCTAAACACTTGAAATTTTAGATATAGGTTCCTTGGACATGGATCTAACTTAATAACTTAATTTGAGCCCAAAACAATAAATATTAAGGGGTCATAATAGGGGTGAAAGTTAAAATAATTACCATTTTTTTTTTTTGCTCAGCATACACCTCCAAACACTCGGGCAACGCCTGGCCGAAATGCTAGTATATATATATATATATATATATATATATATATATATATATATATATATATATATATATGAAAACTGAACTCTTTTGCACTTTGTACACTGATTACTTTAATAACTATTTCTCATTTCAACTCTACATTTAAACGATTAAAAGATATTTTCCCGCCACTAATAAAGGGGTCACGTGTTACAAATATTACAGAGTAGTAGTTTTAAGGACGTGTGTTTGCAACTCTGTCAAAATAATGATGAATAAAAAACGTAGCACGGAATAATAAAAACAAAACCTCTTTTAAAACAAAACAACGAAAGGTTTATTTCGGCTGTCGAAAGTTGGATTGTGTCCGTTTGAGAAAAAGGAAGAAGTAAAACGTTCTTTGGATGTTGCAGGTCAGACAGCAGTTCTTTGGGGGTGTCCCCGGTCGGCAAGTAGTCATCTTCAACGAAAATCGTCTATGCTGGAGAGAGAGAGAGAGAGAGAGAGAGAGAGAGAGAGAGAGAAAGAGAAAGAGAGAAGAAGAAGAAGAAGAAGAAGAAGAAGAAGAAGAAGAAGAAGAAGAAGAGAGAGGAGTGAAGTCTGTCTTTGATGCTTGCCGGATTCTCTGCTGGCTGGCCGAGGTTCCCAAAGGGGATAAAAAAAAGTTCCTTAGAGGACAGATGGAATCAATGCGCCCTGCCAGCTGATTGGTCGGGGTCTAACCGAATCGCTTGGCATTAGGGAGGGGGGGGGCATTGTTTAGTGAGAAAAAATAGACCTTTATTTTTTTTTGCGTCTACTATGAATTAATCATCGCTAAATAAGTTTCGTACGGAATCAGCGTCCGCTTTTACTATTACTTTATTTTATACTAAAGAGTCACCACTGACCAAGGCAAAAAGCCACTCGTGGAAATGGGTCAATGCGATTTTCATTTGAATGATGAACAACATTATGAGAGGATTGAAAACGATGTGTGAAAAGAGGAGAATCTGATTATTTTAGCTCTGGTATCCACATGGCGTAGCTACCCCGACAAAGCTGACAAGCAGCAAAATTCCATCCCTACATTGTAGAGATCCCTAGATGCTGGAAAGCCTTCTACCCAAACTGGTAGACTATGGAATTCCCTCCCTATTCCCTGCTTGCTTGACTGTACTGAAATGTAGAAGTTCAAGTGTAATGTGAACAGATATCTTGCTGCTCAACTCCCTACAAAGTGTGCTTGTAATCTTGGTCCCAAATAGTAGCCCCTTGCGTCAAAGTGACACTATCTTGTTTGGGGTGAAAATAACAGTAAATATATATATATATATATATATATATATATATATATATATATATATATATATATATTGGACTTGAAGATGACCATCTTGCAGACAGCAGAAAAGCAGTCTTATGGTATTGTGTTCCACAGATAAAAAGTTCATGGAAAGAAACATAGTTCATGGAAGTTCTATTTGATTTTAGGTATACAGGGGGAAAAAAGAGAAAGTTCTTTGTGGTGGTAGTGGTGGTGGTAGTGGTGGTGGTAGCGGTGGTGGTGATAGTAATAGTGGTGGCGATGGTAATAAAACGAGTTCTCGCTGTGAATGTTTTGCAGGGAGGGACTAAAGATTAGAGCTCAGTTGAGCAGGTACCATGAAAATATTGGTAAAGTAGAGAAAGACGTCTAAAATGGAAATATAAAATGAACTCCCCTTTAAAAGAATTTAAAAAACAAACAAATCAACTTCTGATTAACGTGAAAATTTCAATTTTAAATCGAGAAAGAGAGAGAAAAATGGAATGCGAAAATAGTGTATGTTTTATACATTACCATGATTCGCGCTAAAAAACGAAGTAATTACCAAATATGTGGAAATAGGACGCAAAATTAATTAACTGGCTGCAAGAATTTTAAAGAGGAAAAATGTGATTTACGTTCTGTATATACATCCCTCCCACCGTGGGCAGATGTGACACAAGCTCTGAAGACGGAAGTTAAAAAAAAAGTCAGCGCACAATAGGCGTGTATATTCTGGCATGCAAAAATGCCCAAACATCCCCATCAGCATTCCCTGGAAGGATGTGTCTCAGGTGATTAGCAATAAACTAACTCCGTATTCTTTGGATTCATCGGACTACTGTTCTCATCTTGAGTTTTATTTTCACAACGTTTCAGTTGATGTAACCTCCAATCTTCGTTACATCTATCTTGTTGAACTTGGGAATGTTTATGTCGGATACGGGAGTCTGCACGGAGTTTCAAACGGAACTCTTTATTTACTTCACAGAGGTAGCATACTCTCGTATCGTCAGCCATGAACGGATAGAGGTCCTAAATAATTAGCAATTG
Source organism: Euprymna scolopes (assembly GCF_053919585.1). Classification (NCBI taxonomy): domain Eukaryota; kingdom Metazoa; phylum Mollusca; class Cephalopoda; order Sepiida; family Sepiolidae; genus Euprymna; species Euprymna scolopes. The sequence goes on from NC_136520.1 coordinate 67,856,862, forward strand.
TCTTTTTTCAGTCGCCCACACTGAGGATTGAACCTTCAACATTCAAGTGAATGTCACTTTACAACTGATTTTTTTCTGAGTACTCTAACCATTGCGCCACAAGTCTGGGGGTTACATCAGCTTTGGTAACATGTTGGGCTCTCTCTACCATGCTAGAACGCTACTCACGCCTGAGAGTATCCTATATCTCTACAAGGCCATGGTTCGTCCATACATGGAGTATTGTTGTCATATCTGGGCCGGTGCTCCCACCACGAGTCTTTCCCTATTAGACAGGGTTAAGAAAAGAGTCTCCGGCCTATTAGGTGTCGCATTATGAACCAAGCTGCAACATCTGTCCCTTCACTGCAGTATTGAAACCCTTGGTCTCTTTAACAAGTAATAGAGTGTTTACAGCCATAAAATGTTTCAATCAAAGTCATTTGTTTTCCTAGTTTTGCATATGAATTACAAAATATCTGATATTTCCCCCAAAACCTCTGGTCTTGATGGAGGAGGAGACTAAAACTTGCTGCTATGGTTTCAAATGATTTGAAATAACAGCAAGGGGAGACTTGATTCCAAATATTTCTCATATTTTATATCTCCCTTCTTTGGTTTTCATACATAAAGTAAATTTCACAGTGCATAAAGATGATTTCATACTGGAGATATTCATAATCGTACCCTATTTCTAAAAGAGGGGAGATATAACATATGAGAAATATTTGGAATCAAGTCTCCTCTTGTTGTTATTTCAGATCATTTGAAATAATAGCAGCAAGTTTTAGTCTCCCTTCCATCAAGGCTAGAGGTTTTGGGGATATATATCGAAAAAAATCGGAAAATATACAGTGTAACCCAGATATAAGAGACCCCAATATAAGAAAACGAATATAAGAGAGAGTTTCTCTGGTCCCAAATTAGAGCCTGCGTTAATGTACAGTGTAAACCGCATATAAGAGAGCTGTAGAAACTGGATAAGAAGTCTCTTTTTACATGGAAGTCACCACTTATCAAGGCCCGGAAGCCACTCGGGAATAAGGGTTATTGTGTTTACAGTAATCAATGGGATAGTATCGTAGTAATCGTTAGTATTGGAGATTTGATAAAGTGTCTTACTTAAGGGGGCGATTAATCAGGAATTTGTTTATGTTGGACTTGAAGACATCCAAGTTGTAGTCAGGTGGGAAACAGGCAGATGGAACAGAGTTCCACTGGCGTGCATATATATAATTAAGAATCGTTTTTGGCATCGGAAAATAGGCACAAAATTTTTTTCCGATTCCCATACCGATTCCGATACCACAAAAAGTTCCGATTTTTTCGATTCCCGATTCCGATTCCAATTAATCGTTCCAACACTAATATATATATATATATATATATATATATATATATATATATATATATATATATATATATATACTAGCATGGGTGCCCGGCGTTGCCCGGGTGTTTAGAGGTGTATGCTGAGCAAAAAAAAAAAGGGGGGGTAATTTTTTAAACTTTGACCCCTATTATGACCCCTGAAAATTTATTGTTTTGGCCTCAAATCAAGTTATTACGTTAGATCCATGTCCACGGAACCTATATCTAAAATTTCAAGGGTGTAGACCCAAAATTGTCGGAGGAGTTTGGTAGAGTTCTTAAAGGTCAAATCGTTGAACTTCGACCCCTTAACAGCCAAATTTCTGGCTGACACCCGTCACATCGATTTTTCCCAAATCTCAGTACCCGGTATTTCAAATTTCGAGTCTATAGACTAAAAATTGACAGAGTTATTGCGTAGGGAAATGTACACAGACAGACAGACACACAGACAGACAGACAGACAGACAGACAGACACGTTCACTTTTATATATATATATATATATATATATATATATATATATATATATATATATATATATATATATATATATATCCACGAAACACGTGAAACATGCATGAAACACTTCCGGCAACAGTTATTACTTCTTTTGCACTAATGATTGCGGAAACATTAAACACTATTGTTTAAGACTTGGCCTTCGGGACAAGATAATGTTTGGTTTTGTCTCTTATTCAAATGCCCATAATTTTTAAATTTGTTAAGGTATCTGTATATGATCTTCTGTCCGTCAGTCAGTCGTGCTTTTGTTTTATGATAACTAGAGCTGTGACAACAGCATATTCTTTTCACTGTTTTGACTCTCGAGTATATATCCGGCACAGTTAGACACAGTTAATCAACCGAGAACATCACTATATCATATAAGATATCAACAGATACAAGCTCGAGAGTCCAAACAATGCAAAGAATATGCTGTTGTCATAGCCCTAGTTATAACATTAATGTTGTTGTTGTTGTTGTTGTTGTTGTTGTTGTAGTAGTGACAGAGATAAATGGTAAAAAATAAAAAATAAAAAAAATAAGTGGTATCCAGTTTTTTATGCTTTTGTTATGGTAATGAAGGTTTCGTTTACTCGTAAGTAATCAAATTTTGAAATTTCCTAGAAAAAAAAGATAAATGGAGTGTGTGTGGGATCAGCAGCGATGTTTTTTTTTTTGTTGTTTTTTTTAAGTAATCGAGAGAGACAGGAGGTAGTGCTAAGAAGGCGGATAATAGAGGAGAAGGGAGCGTGAGAGGTAAGAGAAAAGGGGGGAAAGGAGAGAGAAAGAGAAAAAGAGAGGAAGGAGAGAGGAAGGGGAGAGAGAAAAGACAAGAATATAAAGAGCGTGTGAGAGAGAGGAGAGAGATAGAAAGGAAAAGAAGAGAGAAAGGAAAAGAGTGAGGAGAAAGAAGGAGAAAGAGAAACAGAGATAGGGTAAAAAAGAAGAAAAGATGAAGAGAGTATCTATTTAGAATACCTCCCCACGGGACAGAGTTAGAGACCAGAGTCGTTTATTACCGTGGAGAAAAAGGAACAAAAATTAAAAATTATCTTAGTCGTAAAGGATTTCTCCCCCACTGAGAGAGAACAAGAAATTGAAAATGTAGCATCTGAAGAACAGATACTATACTTTGATCTTGGCCCGAAGGCCAAGAGTGTAAGAGAAAGAAAGAGTAGAAAAAGTGGATAGACAGACAGACAGACAGACAGACATAAGATAGAATGAAAAAGAACAAGCGAGGGAGATGAGAGGGTAGTGGGACGAAGAGAGAGAAGAGGAGAAAGGGAGAAAATGAAGACATGAGAGAGAAAGAGAGAGAGTGCGTGAGAGAGAGTGGGGAGAGACAGAGGAAGTGAGAGAGTTAAAAGACACTGTTTAGAAAATGTTTTATGGGAATTTCGGAAACATGCTGTCTGCGTTTTGATGTAAAAGAAAAACCCAAGCAAACCTCAAATATGGCGGCCAACAAACTTACAAATACATTCAAAAGAGAAAACACACACACACACACACACACACACACACACACACACACACACTGAAAATCCGGTCCCCCAACTGTAGCGTATTTTTCTTTAATTATTAACTTTGCTTTTCTTCTTCTTTTTTTTTGTCGGCATGTTCCACTTTAGTAGGACGGTAGCGTATCTGTGCCTCAATTTAACCGACCCGCCAACCCTTAACCCCTAATAATGTCCAATTTTGTTAAAACAGAAAAGAAGTTTCAAATTCTTCATATTTGTGCAAAGGAACGAAAAAAAGAAGTTTCTTCTTCTTCTTCTTCTTCTTCTTCTTCTTCTTCATCTTCTTCTTCTTCTTCTTCTTCGTCTTCTTCTTCTTCTTCTTCTTCTTCTTCTTCTTCTTCTTCTTCTTCTTCTTCTTACTACTACTACTACTACTACTACTACTACTAGAAGGCCGTCCGGTGTTGCCCGTCGTAAAATACGCAAAAAATTACATTTCAATTCATTTAATTTAAACTGAGACATGTGCATGCGAGCGTTATGTCTTGTTTTAAACAGTTCACTTCTTATGAGTTAAAAAAAAAAAAAAAAAAAAAAAACAATTGAACAAAAGCTGAGATCGAAACAAAAACCTAAAGACAGTGAGTCAAGTACGATAACAATTAGGTCAGCTTGCCACAATCTTTAAAAAGTGTTTTCAAACCTACTTATTCCTAACATAAGGAAGCTGTCGTGTGAACAATTCGAGCATGCGCAATCGTGGAACAGTTGACAGATAAAAATCTGATGCCCCTTAAGTACCAATTTTTCAATTTTAACCCCTTAGTAGCCTTTTTTGCGGGAGGGGGGGTTTAAAACAGATTAAAACGTTTTCCACATGTCTGAATACCCTATATACCAAATTTCAAGTCTGTAGATCACAACTTCGTTGAGTGTAGTTGAGAATTGTCCTCACACATTCTCACTTTTATAGATACACATTATTATTATTGGCTCACATGGAGCTTTCACACAAGTCAACAAACGATCTGATTGGAAACCTGTGGTGTTCTCTGGAAGCTGAGTGACAAGAAGTCTCCCCAGACGTCCAGCTCTCTCCACCTCCTTCGATAGCATTTGCAAATGAATTTGCATCATCGCAACAGCCCCTTACCATTGATTTCTCGCTGGCAGTGGCTATTATTATTATTATTATTATTATTATTATTATTATTATTATTATTATTATTATTAATCTTGCTCTTTTTCATTTTCCTCTTCACCTTTCCCATCTTCATAACTTTGTCTTCGTCATTTTCATCTTCATCATCTTCTTCACCTTCTTCTTCTTGAGTCTCAGTGACAACAAGTGAGTCCAAATTTCCAGCGTACTCTGCTATCCTTGGTATTCGTCGCAAACCACTTTGCATTCTCGCAACAGCCGTTTACTATTGAGTTCTAGTTTATAACAGCTGTTGGCTTTCCCAGGAATCAGAGTGACAATAAATCTTCCCAGGATTCCATACAATTCCACAATAAAAATAAAACATGAACAATTATAAAATTAGTCTTGTATTTCTTGCTTTCATTATTTTGTCCTTTAATCCTCACATTCCATAGACGACGTTTTTGACAAAGGATCGGAATCTACCCTTCTTAGACTTAACGCTGGCTTGTTTCTTTTCTTTTTTTTTTTTTTAATATCTGATTACTGCACATCTGAGCTTCAGTCTTTGGTCACTCCTCGCCAAACTTTCACGAAAAACACTCGTCTAGCCCAAACCACTATCAATAGTTTCCCACACTCTTCATCTGTGCCTAAACCTAAACGTAGATTCAATGAACAAAGCTTTTTTCTTAGAACTGCACGCCTGTGAAACTCTCTTCCAATTGCCAGCTTTCCATCTGACTACAATCTGATTGTCTTCAAGTCCAACGTAAACAAGTTCTTAATGAACCGTACCCCCTAAGTAATCCAATTTACAAAACTCTCACTACTTATGTCTACTACGCGATAATCATATTGTATACCCATTAACCCTTTTCCTCGGGTGGCCTCCGGGCCTTGATAAGTGGTAATTCCTGTGTAAAAAAAAAAAAAAAAAAAATCAAAAAGAACTGTTTTCCTTTTTTTTTTTTTTTTTTTTTACATCAAATGACTTCATGTCTAGCCTGGAGCGATTTCCGTAAAAAAAAAAAAAAAAAAAAAAAAAAAAAAAGGATTAAATTGAGGAATTAGTGCGTCATTTACAATGTAGAACGATTGAATCTATGATACTGCGTTGCTAAATATAAATTTAGTAACTTATATGTGTATTGTACGAATTTACAAGGGGTTAAAGAGGAAAATGACAGAGCGTTGATTTAAGATATAAAGGAAAGTGGGAATTGATATGTTGGGTTTGTTTCAGTCAGCATACAGCTAGCCAAAGTCTGGTTAGCAGCGGTTGCAATGCTATTGCTTCAAAGGAAACACAATGAGGTTTTGTTTACCTCTAACCTCTCTAGAAGCATGTGTAAAAAAATTATGCTGAGACTGATAGAATGGTACAACTTTAATTTATACATATAGCGCAACGGTTAGAAGCTCAGACTGTCGTTTGGGCGATCAGGTTTCGATCCTGGCTTGAGGTAGTTGCTTGTCTTATAATGTGAAACAGTGATACAGTACTGTATGTGGATATATATATATATATATATATAGAGAGAGAGAGAGAGAGGGGGGGATTAGACCTGGAATCTAAAGAGCAGAGTTTATTTTAATGTATTAATACTTTTAAAAGAACATTGCCCATAGTACTGTAGATATATAATAAGCTCAATAGGTATATGTATCCTAGAGCTATATTAATATTGAGCAAAAAAAAAAATAATTGTGAATTATCAATCAGTTTCAAAAGGAAAATCAACTTGAGTGTACGATCGTTTCGGAAAACGATGTTCATTTTAATTAAAATTGACAATAATTGACAAAGGTTTTGGTTTAGAACATCATCTCCTCATCAGCAAAAAATGGGGGGGATAAGACACCAAAATAAAACTGGCATATCCGGAAAAAAAAACTTCGGTACCGCCGGTTTCAAATCAAGGGAGACAAATATCTGGTCACCCTATGTCAGACACTTTTCAGCCTGTGTTTATATCTGTCTCTCCGAAGATGACGCATATTCCAATATTTTTCCAGATTCCGGCACAATTACCGCTTCTTTTCTAAATTCTGAATTTCGATACAGTTACCAAATCAGATTTTTTTTTATATTTCGAAATAATTAGCAATCTACATATGTGTGTATGTTTCGCATATATATATATATATATAAAATTTATATATATATATATATATATATATATATATATATATATATATATATATATATATATATATATACATATATATATATATATATATATATATATATATATATATATATATATATATATATATATATATATATATATAAAATTTAGGATTGGTCGAAAATTGTTCAGTCTTGTTTTCCGGAATTCAGTCAAGAGGCACCTAAAAAAAGAAGAGCTTCCGTGTTATCAGGGAGTTTCTGTCAAAAAACAATTGAAGAGCGACATTTGCCTGACAGCTGCAACCAAAAGTGACCAGATTATTTATTTATTAGTCGAAATTTAAGTGATAGGATTTCCTCCATCTTTAAAAGAGTTCCCCCATTTCTCAGTAAAAAAAAAAAACTGTACATTTTTAATTCGAAGATGATTTACAAATGTACATTTCCCAAAAAACAAACAACCCCCCCCCAAAAAAAAAATGCTCCAGATGTGTATTACACGATAATCTCGTGTATAAGTCGACTTTTGAAGGTCTGCTAATTTTACCAAAACTCTATACTGCAACGATCAGTAGCGTAATGGATAAAGTATTTAATAAAATAAGATTCGATGGGCCCCTGTGGCGCAGTGGATAGAGGCGTTGAATCTCTACAGTTCCATTGTCTGAAGATAGCGGTTTCAATCCTACCCAAAGCCAGCCAGAAGATTAGTTGGCCAAAACGTGGTAAGACAACAACAACTATGGAAGGCAGTAATTACTGGGGATACAGTTAAGAGACTCAGCATTCCTATCCCGTCGCGGTTAACCACCTGACGAAGGCCAGAGGAATAGTTGGCTGAAAGTCGTGAAACAACAACAACTATAAAGATGAGGATAACAGTTCACAAATAAATAAATAAACAAATTACTCATCTCAAAAGAATTCCAATGATTAAAAAATAATATATAATTAAATAAATAATTTTTTTTTTACTTTGTTACCCCCCCCCACCCACACCAATAGAATATTCATCAAACGACTTTTATTATAAAATTTTAATTTTACTTATAATATATACATGTTATTTATTTATTTATAAATTTATTAAAATAATAAATAAATAAAAATTAAAACGATTTGATTCGGGAAATCTTAAATAGGACGATCCTCCGGTGTGTTTGCGATATCATGGCGAATGCGAACTCTAGTTATGAATAGCACAGGCTACCCAAGTTACCTATTTACAATGCCTCCCCACGGGACAGAGTTAGACACCAGGGTCGTTTTTTAACGTGGAGAAAAGGTACAAAAATAAAAATTATCTCAGTCGTGAAGGATTTCTCCTCCACTGAAAGAGAACGAGAAATGGAAGTGCTGCATCTGAAGAACAGATACTACACTTCGATCTTGGCCAAAAAGGCCAAGTTGTAGAGCGATAAGGATAAACAAAGACCCCACCCCCGTTCCTTATTTTTGAGTGGCCTTGTGCCTAACTTTTTGTCTTTCTGTTTTGTTTTTGTACATTTCATGAAAAAAAAAAAAAGTATATATATAAGTCAATATTAGTTTATCTGTAAAAAAAATATCAGATGGTCACGTGCTACAAAAACACTAAACGACAGATGTGGCATTTCCGGCCATGATGGATCATTACAAGAAATGAATAAGAATAAGCAAATGTCTGTAATGGATATTAAAGAAATCCTTGCAGAATCTGACGGCCATGACCAACAGTCTACAAAAAGGATCAGTCAATGGGGCGGACCGTCGGGTATTTACTGGAGGGAAGATCAACACAGAAGAGGAAACAAGATGGCAATTAAAAACTTTGAGCACCGAGGAATCAAACATTGTCAGAAGCGACTGTTAACCCTTTATTCCTTATAGCTCTATTTATAAAATATATATCATATAAAATTAGGTATGTGTATATGTTTATACATATTTTTTATGTATTTAATCCACTGGGGTAGTATGCTCTTGTTCTGTCAGCCATGATCGAATAAGACTCTAAAACAATTCACAATTGCACTGAAGATTGAACCTTCAAACTCCAGATGAGTGTCATTTAAAATTGAATTTTATTTACTACTTTTTAGTCCTTTTTTTCTGTTACCCCTTCTACCTGATCATGGCTGACAGAATGAGAACATTCTACTCTCATGGGTTAATAAAGAATTCCATTCGAAATTCTGTACAGATTTCTACGTTCGCCGGGAAGATTCCCGAGTTCGACAAGATACACCTGAAGAATGTTGGATTCTTCGTTATTGTACCGAAATCCGACGTCCAAAAGTTTTCATTAAAAAAAAACAAAAAAAAAACAATAACAACTTATTGTTTTTATCAATTTCAACAATAAACAATGTTATCTAATTGCCATATCACAATTAGTTGAATATTACTGCATCCTTACATAAAACATGCACTTTGTACAATGATTGCGTGACATCCACCATTAATTGTAACAAGACAAACCGAGTTAATTCCCCTGACTTTATGCTATTAATTTATATACACACTTGAAATTTTTGTGAAAACTATTTTCATTAATAATTAATTTTCTACCTCATCGTTTTTCGTAATCTTTTGGATATGTTACGAATTTCGACACGACGATTACGTACATAGCATTGGTTTTAATTGAAATTCAATATTTCGATTTTTAGATTTCACTACAACAACGAAGAGGAACTGAAAGTTGGGGGTTACAACGGTGGGAAAGTTGTCAGGATGATGAGAACAGAAGTCCGAATAATAAAAATAATACAAATCATGAATCCTTATGTAAAAAAACTTCCGAAACGTAAAATCCATATGCATCTTTCTTTAACGAAATGAACTGCCATTGTTTTACAATTTAATTCCTATTCACTACTTTGAATCATTGAAACGAAACTAGTCAATTACAAAAAGAAAAAAAAAACTATTTGATAAGACAAAACATACTATTTTTAACTCAAACTTAAATTTAGAACACTATATATATATATATATATATATATATATATATATATATATATATATATATATATATATATATAATGTTTTTCAGTAACTAGAGACCTCTTCAGGCGATATTATTTATATAAAAGTTTAGTCCGTGTAAGCTCCTGAATAATTTTCATTACAGACTTTTGTATAAGCAATATCGCCTGAGGATGTCCCTGGTTACTTGTAATTGGCTGACCAAAACATACTCATGAATGTGTAGCGACGTATCAATACTTATGTGAAACAATATATATATATATATATATATATATATATATATATATATATATATATATATATATATATATATATATAATTTCCAGCTTTAGCACTTTTTGAAAAATCTTCCAAACAGGTTGAAATGCAATTTCTCCATTTTTTTATCTTCCTGTTTTTAGAGAGCTAAAAACTTTATAGTTTTTTTTTTTTTTTTTTTTTTTTTGAAGAGCTCAGTCTTTTCTCTTTTTTTTCTATAGCATCGAATGGTTCAGGGTTGCCTGGCGAAGTGTCATTGACTGAAACAGATAGCTGTTTGTAGCGACCATATGTAACTGTTTACCCTCGAATATATATATATATATATATATATATATATATATATATATATATATATATATATATATATATATATATATATAAAGCCAAACGATGTGAGGTTTTTCCTTTAAAAGAGATATTTATTTACCCTTTAAAGACATGCTAGCTTTCGCTCGTATAAGCGCATTCCCAAGCGTTTTTTTTTCTTTTTATAAATTAGTTGTTTTTTTTTCCTTTTCTTAGAGATGTAAAAAATCTGCGTGTGTGTGTGTTTGTGTCTGTGTCCGTATGTGTTATAAGTCCGCTAGGTGCTAAATGGACAGTCATAAGTTTATTTCATATGCAACAGTCTAGGTGTATCAGAAAGTAGCTATTACAAATGATGATCAGAGCTTTAATAATTCAACTTACTATTTTTCGAAGCTCATAACTACTTGGAAAATGTAATTCAAACCCTAATTTTTTTTTTCAATTAAAGGAGCAAAGACCAAATTAAAAAAAAATAACAGTTTTAATAGCAAATTATGCAATATTTGTTTTTTAAAGCGGTTTTCTTAAAAAAAAAAAAAATAAAGGAAATCAACATATTTTGACTTGCTTATAAATATATGTATATATATAAATGCCAAAAGAATCACTTACCTAAAAAAATACTATTAAATGGATAGTTTCATTCTTCATTGTTAAGAATTTATCCATATTTATATTTTAAATTTCATGTATTTTTTAAATAAAAGAATTTTTTAAAGCGAGGGTCCTAGAAAATCGCAAGCTTTAAGGAGCTGCTGCTGCTAATATGAAATTTATGAAATATGGATTCGTCCAAGGGACATAAATAATGTCTCTTTTTTATTGCGTGTGTTAACGAAAATTGTTATTTTTCAACCTCCGTAGTACAAAGGAAACGCACATTCACTTATAAGTTTTTCCCCTAGAACAAAAATCCGCTTCATCGATTTTTTAAAAAATTCTTTTGATGAAATACACGAGTTTTTGATTGATATATTTTAATACTTCTTTATCGACTAAAT
>NC_136520.1:67870505-67903005 GCF_053919585.1 Euprymna scolopes
CTATTAAAAAAGTTAAGGTGTTTTGGGAGCAAATAGAAACATGTAATTAGTTAACAAAAACAAAAAGAAAAAAAGAAAAGGGGAAGGCACATCACTTAGGTAACAGGTTTTACATTTGTTAGTATCCGAGTTTCAAGATTAAAGGATTTTTTTTTTTTTATCAAACTGGATGCATGATTTATAAATTGGAATTGTTGTGGTGCCCACCTTACGGATAATAATGAACTATTTCATTTTCTATAAAAACCGTGAGAATACATCTTTTGGCGATTATGCACGTGTCTTGCACCCGTGGTAGTCGGACTGACGTATACCCATGCTTTTTATTCGTTGTGTTTGCTATTTTATTTAATGTATTTTGTTTCCATTTTATCGAGTTGTGTCTTTCCTCTGGATACTTACGGGATCACAACAGGAAGAATATTGCATATCATCTGTTATAACAGAGTTCGATATCGCCATCTTAAGATCGATACAACTATAACAAGGTGCGGACGCACGTGTAAAAATGCCGAGCCATGTACAAAGTGACGTCACGGTAGGGGGGAAAAATGAAAAGAAGGTGTATACAGACAGATCACGTTAGAGATGTGGGTGACGTCACAGCCGTAACAAGAAGTTATGTGTGGCGGGAGAATGAGGAAATTTGTGTTGTCGTTACAAAAAAAAAAGAAGAAAAGAAAAGAGAACCGTATGCGAAGTAACGTCACGGTAAGGAAAAAGAAAAACGACTATAAAAAGAACGTGTGTAGACAGACGAGCGCGTTTGAGAAGACAAAGATGAGATAGAAAAAGCACGATCATGTTTTATTTGGGAAAGTACCCGGAAATTAATATTGTTGTTACAACGAAAAAAAAAAGCGAGTTGAGTGATTACTTGTTCTATGCTCCTTGCGACGTACTCTGCTACAACGTGTTGGGTCTCGATTGTCTACACGTTAATGAGTGTGTAAACGTGTGTTCTATGTTACACAGCAATACTACTGGATTAAATAAAAGGTTCTGTTCGAAATTCTGTGCAGATTCCCGAGTTTGATAGAAAGATTCCCGAGTTTGATAGAACAGGATTTCTCAAACTTCAGGAGAGCACGGAGCCCTGAGCAGGGCAAAGGTTTTTCATGGAGCACTAACAAGATAATTTCTAAAATATATATGAAAAAACATTAATTTCAAATTTTAACACTAACTAATGACTTTTTGGGTGACTTAAGCCAAAGGAAGTAACCACAAAAGCATTGACAAACGTTTTTTTCTTTGCGATGTTGGAGATATGAGCTATGAAACTCTTTACACCTGTAGTTATGTATCATATCTGTTTCCAGTAGATCAATAATTAAATGTCTGCTACCATTTAATTTTTCCAAATAAAGCATTTGGTCATCTTAAAAAAAAAAGGGCTCCTGGAGCCCCTTAGCCTCACTCACGGACCCCTATGGCTCCGTGGAGCCCACTTTGGAAAACCCTTCTATAGAAGGATCCCAAAGTTCGATAAGATACACCTGAAGAAGGTCGAAAGTTACATCGACCGAAACGTTTTGAAAATAACACTCAGGATACGAACAGCAGTCCGGAGAATCTTTTTTTTTTTTTTTTTTTTTTTTTTTTACACAGTGATCATCACTTATCAAGGCCCGGAAGCCACTCAGGGATAAGGGTTATTGCAAGTACATTACGTTAGTGTGGAGATTTGATGAAGTGTTTATCTAAGGGGGCGGTTCATTAGGAATTTGTTAACGTTGGACTTGAAGACATCCAAGTTGTAGTCCGGTGGGAAGCAGGCAGACGGAACAGAGTTCCACAGGCGTGCAGTTCTAAGAAAGAAGCTTTGTTCATGGAATCCACGTTTTGATTTAGGCACAGATATAGTGGGGAAAATTTTTCACATTGGATTCAGGGTGTTTTTCGTGAAAGATTGGCAAGGGGGGACCAGAGATTGGAGTTCAGACGAGCACCTGAATCCAAAATAATACGAAAAATAAAAGTTTTAAAAGACTTTTAAAAGACAAAGAGGTTTAATTATTCAAGGGAAAATAACTCAGACATACTTTTTGCTCCTTCTACATCCCCTCTCACCACCACCATTTCTCTGTTATCGTATCTGTTTCCAGTTTTTCCCTCTCCTTCGGATAACTAATGCCCTCCGGCGGTGACCGAGTCAGAATCTCCATGTCTGCTGATTATGAGGGTTATGCTTTACCGTTTTCGAATTTTTTTTTTTTTTTATTTCGACTTCGTGTGAAATCCGAATAAATGAATAAAAAATCTGACCTATGACTCCAGGATTTTTGTCTTACAAAACACTAGCAAGGGCTACCCGGCGTGGCCTTGGGCCATAATAATAAAAAAAAAAAAAAAACCGGAAAAGGTTAAAAAGTGTGTGCAACATCCTTGTATTAAAACTTTTATCTCCCTACCCCTCCCAATTCATCTATCTTTCTCTCTATCTCTTTCCCATTTTTTGACATCTCTCTCTCTCTCTCTCTCTCTCTCTCTCTCTCTCTCTCTCTATATATATATATATATATATATATATATATATATATATATATATATATATATATATATATCACTTTTCTTTTCACCTCTGACCGGCACATTCCTTTTTATTAAAAGTAATGTCGCCCACCTCTTATTTATTTAATAGATAACATTGGAAATGACTGAAAAAAAAAGTTCCCCTTCCTCCTCTGACAAAACCTGGCCCAATTGACTCCCAAAGAATAAATGAGTCTTTATTCATCCAGAGCAACGCCGATGAAAAATACACCAACTTTGTGGGTGTTTGTTTTGTTGTTCTTGATTTTTAGTTGGGCATACAAACACATATCCACACATATTCACACGGGCAACTGTCCTTTATATAATAGATATGCAGAGTTATCCAGCATAGCCCAGGGCCACAAAAAACTAAATAGGTGTTAAATATTGTTAGTTTTTCTCCATACCCACTCCCTAGAAAATATTTTTTTTACTTGGGAGTCATCACTTATCAAGGCCCGAATGCCACTCGAGGATAAGAATTAATGAATGTAAGGTCGTAGTATAGTAATCGTTAATAGTGTAAATTGGGTAGAATTTGATTATTTATGGAGATGGCTCAACAAGAACTTGTTTACATTGGATTTGAAGGCTACCATGTTGTATTCAATCGGGAAGCAGGCCAGCAGAACAGTGTTCCAAAGGTGGGCAGTTCTGGGAAAGAAGCTTTGTTCATGGAATCTGCATTTAGATTTAGGCACAGATAGAGTGTGGGGGGGGGAAATCGTATATAGTGGTTGTAGCTAGTCGAGTATTTTTTTGTGAAAGTTTGGCAAGGAGGGCAATAGATTGGAGTTTTTTTTTCATGCAAGGAGTGAAAAAAATAAATCTTATGAGGCCTTCAGAGCGCTACTGAAAGCACCAAATAAAATTAAGGATGCCCCCAGAGCACTACTTAAACTAAGTTTCTTCTATCCACTCTTACTTTATAGAGAAATGGCAATAGTTGAGAAATGTTAAACGTGATATTCTTAAGTGGGCCACTGGGCCACCCTGTATAACAGATCAGTGACAAAGACTCATTACGAGGGATATTTCAAATGTAATGCCTTCTATTTTTTATTTCACCCGAATGGATCAGAGTGGATTATAAATTGTAATGTTATAATGACTGAACTAATGCATTCATGGCCTGAAAGTTTCATCTCTTTGTTGCAGATACTGACGATATAAGACTAAAAAAGCAACTTTTGTCGTGGGCGTGTATCAGAAGCAAAGGGGCGTCATTAAATTCCTTCATAGAGAAAAAAATGAACCTATCAACATTCATCGGCGCCTGTTTAGCATTTACGAAGCAGGTGGTGTCAGCACGGTTAGGAGATGGGTTCGTCAATTTCAGAGTAGCGATAGAGGTGTGGGTGACAAAGCGCACTCCAGACTTTTACGATCGAGACATTAAAAGAGGCTTGTAGAAATGCATTGAGAATGGTGGTGACTATGTAGAAAAATAAATTTTGGAGCACAAAAGGTCGCTCGTTTTAATGGTCTTCGTAGCTCTTCAACGTTTTAGTTCTTGAGTTAAAAAAAAAAATAGAAGGCCTTATTTTTTGGAACGCTTCTCATATTTGAATATTACAGGTGGTGTGTCGGACGGTATGGGGGCGTTTGGAATGTGGGTGTAGGTACGAATAAGTAAGCAGAATACTCTACAAGAGTAGGACAAGAAAAAGGGCGAATGGGGGGGGGGTAAGAAAAAGGGTGCGGTCGAATGTACGGGGTAGGATGGGTTGGACTGGGACAGCAATATGAAGCAGACGGAGGGTAAAGAAAGAAATAGAATATATAACAAAATAAAATAAAAACGATTAATTCAAAATACGTGGCATAAAGAATTAAAATAAAGGTATATATATATATATATATATATATATATATATATATATATATATATATATATATATATATATGCGTGTGTGTGTATACATATATATACATACATATATATATGCATACATAAACATATACATACATATATATATACATACATACATATATACATATATATATACAAACATGTATACACACATATATACATATATATACATATATATGCATATATATATATATATATATATATATATATATATATATATATATATATATATATTGGCACTTGTACAGTTTAACCAACACATTAAAAAATGAAAATGTCGAAAAAAAGTTTAAATTGTATGTGTTCGTTATGGAACGAAGTTCTCCGAAACAAAATTTCACATAATTTCATCAAGTAGTTTTTTTTGTTGTTTTTTGTTGTTTTTTTTTTTTTACAGCGAAAAAACAATTTGTTATGATATTGAGCAAAAGGTTCGATGTCTAGGAAGAAAAGTTAGTATTAAAGATGGGGAGGGAGTGTCGGCGCTTTAACTGGAGTTATCTCCCCGTGGCGTGTTCAATAAAATTCATGATGGCTGACTTCAACGTAAATAAAAAAAAAACTCGATCAAATTAAGTGACATTTTTTTTTTCAGAGGTCTTCAGTCTAAAACGGATATGTACAATGTAAACTTTTTTTTGATATTTTCATTTTTTAATGTCTTGATTAAACTGTACAAGTACCTATACATTTAATAATTATTCATTTATACCAAGGTTTCCCAAACTTCAGAACACCATGGAACTCTGAGCAGGGCAAAGTTTTTCACGAAGCACTAACAAGATAATTTCTAAAATAAATATGAAAAACATTAATTGCAAATTTTAACTTCATTAGTTGTTCTTGTTCGTGATTTTACTATATTTTCGTCTTTACAACCATTTTTTTTTGTTTGTTTTTATTAATAAAAAATTGTTGCATTTTTTGTTAATTTATTTTTATTTACTTTTTAATGGACCATCTTAAAACTCTTTAGACCTGTAGTTATATATCATATCTATTTCCAGTAAAAAAAAAAAAAAAGATCAATAATTAAATGTCTGCAACCATTTAATTTTTCGATATAAAGTATTTGGCTCTGTTTAAGAAAGGGCCTGCGGGACCCTTCAGCCTCACTGACAGAGCCCACTTTGGAAAACCCTGATTTATACCTGCAGACATAAGTGTTTCATGCTTATGTAATCATCAGTGTAGGGTAATAATTCCTGCCGGTCATGAGATTAGAATCTAGCCATTAAGTCGTTTGCTTGTATGCACAATGAATGTTTTAGACGGTGGGAAAAAAAGGCGATAAATTGTGGGATGAGGGGAAGAGGTGGGAGATAGAAGGTAAAGGTAGGAGGTTAATAATTTTTTTTTTTTTGTCAGTGTTAGTGTAATATTCTTTCGATGTTCCTATTTGCGTTTACAAAGCGACATTCAACTTTAGTTTGTTTCTGATTAGTCAGTTTCATGTGCTATGTGCGTTAGTTTCCACCCTCGATTATTATTATTATTATTATTATTATTATTATTATTATTATTATTATTATTATTTACTTACTAGGAGTAGTCACACAGGCCATCATCAAAGATTTCTCTTTGAAAACAACCCTGTGATGTTCTCTGGAGTCTGCATTATTATTATTATGATTATTAGCTCACAAGGAGCTTTCACATAGGACATCAAAGATCTCTCCTTGAAAATAGCCTGTGGTGTTCCATGGAAGCTTAGTGACAACAAGTCTCCTCAGATTTCCAGTAATCTCCACCTCTTTCGATAACATTTGCAAATAAATTTGCATTATCGCAACAGCTACTTGCCATTGATTTCTCATTGGCAGCGGCTATTGGTCTTCACTGGAATTTGAGTGGCAATAAGCCTCCCTCAAGGTCCCAGTTCTCTTCACACTTATTCAGAGATATGGTCATTTCCTCGATCTTTTCTTTCACCTTGACTCTACTTGGCTGTTTGGTCTAACTCTTTTGGAGGGGGTGGTGATGTAGTAATGGGAGGATGGAGGGGGGGTTGAGGTTAGAGAACTTATAGATATGCGGTTTCTGTGTTCTTGGTTCCATGTAGCGCTTCATGCTTTGCCTCTGCAGTAGTTTGTCTGGCCGCGCTTGTTGCTCCTGTGTTAGTCTCCACATTTAAGGATTTTTCTAAATATTTCAGATGTTTTCATTATTGTCGTTCATTGTATTTTCCCAGTCATTCCTTTGATTCCAATTTCTCCCATTCTTTTTTCAAAGTTTTCGTGATTGTTCCTAGTGCTCCTACTATTATAGGTATTATTTTGATTTTTTTCATCTTCTATATCCCTTTCAGCTCTCTGACTAGCTCTGTGTATTTGCTTCGTTTCTCCTTTTCTTTGATATTCATCCTGTGATCAGCTGGAACAGCAAAGTCTACGATTTGATAGGATTTTGCTTTCTTGTTAATTATTACAACATCCGGTCTTCTTGCTTGGATGGGTTTATCAGTTTGTATGTCCATGTCCCATAGGATTTTGTGATTCTCGTTTTCAAGTACTGTTGCTGGCTTATGTTTGTAACTGTGTCTGTGTATTCGGTATGCAATTGTTTGCATAATTCCCAGTGTACTACCCTTCCCACTTGGTCTTGTCTGTTCTTGTATTTCTTTTGGGCCAGTTTGCTGCATTCACTTACTATATGGTTTATCGCCTCGTCTCTTTGTCCACAGAGTCTGTATTTGCTGTTTTCTTGTGTTTTGTCAATTTTGCTTTGATGTGGTTGGTTCTTATCGAGTTATTTATTATTATCGGCTTACAAGGCGCTTTCACACAGATTATCAAGGATCTCTTCTGAAAACAGACTGGTGTTCCCTGGAAGCTGAGTGACAACAAGTCTCCCCAGATTTCCAGTAGTCTTCACCTCTGTCGGTAGTATTTGCAAATAAATTTGCATTATCACAACAGCTGCTTGCCATTGATTTCTCGTTGGCAGCGGCTATTGGTTTTCACTGGAATTTGAGTGGCAATAAGCCTCCTCAAGGTCCCAGTTCTTTTTGCACTTATCCAGTGGAGATCTGGTCAGTGCTCTCTTCTCAGTCTTTCCTTCTTCCTTGACTCTACTTGGCTGTTTGGTCTCACTTTTTATTTATTTATTTTTTTTTGGGGGGGGGGGGTCAGTGATGTGGTAATGGGGGGTGGGTGGAGATTGGGTTAGAGAACTTATAGATATGCGGCTTCATATTATCATATTTCATAGTAGTTTCAACTTTTAGATGTTATAGTTGAATTTTTTGTCAGTGCCTTTGAGTTTAGAGCAGTGGTTCCCAAATGGGATCGCAACACCAATACCATGGGGGTGGCCAATTGATTTTGAGACAAATGTGAATATTATACAAAACATGGCGAAAAAAATATTGAGAAAATTGCGACTACAAGAATTCAGGGCAAATATTCTGCAAACTTTTCAGTAATATCAGAAATCGCAATAAGAAATTTATTGCCATTCCCAACAATTTATCTTAAGCAGCATTCTCCCAGCTTTTCATTCTTAAAAATGAGTGTTGAAATCAATTAAAGGTGGAAGACAACTGGAGTCTAGGTGACAACAAGTCTCCACAGATTTCCAGTACTTTCCACCTCTTTTGATAAGATTTGCAAATGAATTTGCATTATAGTAACAGCCGTTTACTATTCATTTCTTGCTGGCAACAGCCATTGGCCTTCACTTTGGGATTTGGGTGGCAATAAGTCTCATCAAGGTTTCAGCCCTCCTCGCACTTATCCAGTGGAGGTCTGGTTTGTGCTTTTTTTCTCCTCGGTCCTTCATGTCACTTTTGGTGAAATTCTACCCAATGCTGTCACATACTACATGTTAATTAGTAATAATAATAATAATAATAATAATAATAGTAGTAGTAGTAGTAGTAGTAGTAGTAGTAGTAGTAGTAGTAGTCACCTATTCTCTCCATGTAAACCCTGATATCTCACGGATGCTACATGCCAAATTTGGTGCCATACTCTTCATTAGTTTTGGAGTTAATAACTAATCAGACAAAAGAAATGCAATATTTTAGTCAATTATTTTCCATCTCTGATCCTAACTCTTCTTCAATGCTACAACATGGTTATTATTATTTACTCGCTTGGGGTATCATCAAAGATTTCTCTTTGAGAACAACTTGTGATGTTCTCTGGAGTCTGAGTGACAACAAGTCTCTCCAGATTTCCTGTACTCTCCACCTCTGTCAATAACCATTGCAGATGGATTTGCGTTATCGTAGCAGCCACTTACCCTTGATTTCTCATTGGCGCTGACCATTTGTCTTCACTGGAATTTATGTGGCACCAAGCCTCCCCAGTCCTTTTTGCACTCATTCAGCAGAGGTCTGGCTAGTGCTTTCTCTCCTCAGTCTTTCCATCCTCCTTGATCCTCCTCGCTTTGGTGTGGTGTCAGTTTTTGATGACACACACACAAAAAAAAAATCCATTTTTTGTGATTCCATGTGATGTTCCTCTGTAGAATTTTCTGCATATCCAGTTTGTGTTTGAAGTTCATGTGTATTAATTTCTGCATTCAAGGGTTTTCCTTAATATTTCAGCAGTTTTTACTATATCTAATCAGCCATCTGATTCCGATCTCTCCATTTCTTTTCAAAGTTTTTCAGTATTGTTCCTAGTGCTCCCACTATTGATGGTGTTATCTTGACTTTTTCATCTTCCATATCCCTTTGAGCTCTCTGGCCAGTTCAGTGTATTTGCTCTGCGTCTCTGTCTCTTTGATCTTCACTCTATGATCTGCTGGAACGGCAAAATCTACAATCTCACAGCTCTGTTCCTTCTTGTTAATTAGTATGACATCCGGTCGTCTTGCTTGGATGGGTTTTGCATACTCATGTCCCATAGGAGTTTATTATTAGTATCATTATTATTATTATTATTATTATTATTATTATTATTATTATTATTAATAATAATAATAATATTTACTCACTAGAAGTAGTCACACAAGCCATCATCAAAGATATCTCTTTCAGAAAAACCTGTGGTGTTATCTGGAGTCTCAGTGACAACATGTCTTCCCAGATTTTCAGTACTCTCTACCTTTGCAGATGAATTTTGCGTTATTGTGACAGCCACTTACCATTGATTTCTCATTGGCAGCGACTATTGGTCTTCCCTAGAAGTTATGTAGCAATAAGCCTTCCTAAGATCCCAGTCCTCTTTGCATTCATTCAGTGGAGGTCTGGCTAGTGCTTTCTCTCCTCGGTCTTTCTATCCTCTCTGGATTATTATTATTATTATTATTATTATTATTATTATTATTATTATTATTATCATCATTGTTGTTGTTGTTGTTGTTGTTGTTGTTGTCAAGTGCAGCAGCTGAAAACTGTTGAACAGAATATTTTTTTTTACTTATTAATTGTATGAAAAAATATAAAAAGTATAAAAATGTATCAAAACACACAAAAAGTCCAAAAACAATAAAATGAATGAAAAAGTATAAAATGTATGAAAACTAATAAAACGTATATATGAAAAAATTTATGAAAATCTTTATGAATATTTATGAATATAATGTATAAAAGAACTATACAATGTATTAAAGTATGAAATGTATCAAACAGTATAAAATTTATTAAAAAGTATAAAATTTATAAAAAGGTACAAATGTATGAAAAGTATAAAATGCATTAAAAGCATAAAATGTATGAAAAAATTATGAAATATAAAAAAGTATAAAACGTATTAAAAAGAAAGCAAAATTTATGAAAAAGTATAAAATACATAAAACTTATGAAAAGTATAAAATGTATAAAAATATATAAAAGTATAAAATATATAAAAGTATAAAATGTATAAAATTTATGAAAAAGTATAAAATGTATAAAAATATATAAAAGTATAAAATTTATGAAAAAGTATAAAATGTATAAAATTTATGAAAAAGTATAAAATGTATAAAAATATATAAAAGTATAAAATTTATGAAAAAGTATAAAATGTATAAAAATATATAAAAGTATAAAATTCATGAAAAGTATAAAATGTATAAAATTCATGAAAAAGTATAAAATGTATAAAAAATAATTAAAAGCGTATAAAATGTATTGGAAGAAAATAAATCTATAAAATGCATAAAACGTATTAAAAATATAAAATTCATAAAAAGTATAAACTGGATAAAAAGTTTAAAAAGAATGAAAAAAAATATATACATATACATTTTTTTTAGTACGAACCACCAATTTATATGATGAATTCGCATTTCTGATATCTTTCTGGAATTTACTATCCATTTTTCTGTAGAGAATATGATACCATTTTTAAAATTCTGCAAATTTTGTTGACTAAATCCAAAAATTAGTGAGTAAGAAGTTAATATTTCTTTTTAATCATCTAGCTTGTGTAATCGTAATAATCATGTAACTTAGCATCTGTGTGCAAATATTAAAATAAAAAAATATCAATATTAATTCACTAAAAGAAATCATTCAAAATATATTTTATTTTTGTGGTCCTTCAGATTATTTGGATTTTCTTTAGATTTCTGTTTTCATTTTGAGTGTTATTTTCGGTCGATTAAACCTCCGACTTTCTTCAGGTGTATCTTTCTGTTGAACTCGGGAATCTTTCTGTCGAACTCAGGAATCTTTCTGTCGAATTTGCACCGACTTTCAAACTGAACCCTTTATTTAATCCATGGAGGTTGCTTGTTCCTGTTCCATCAGCCATGACTTTGGGAGAAGTCCCAAGTAATTCGCAATTGTATAAACTGTACCTTTTATTTAATCCATGAGGACTTATGGTGTAATAAAATGCTAAAAGCTACTTGGTAAAAGTGTAAGCTACACTCTTCTGAAGGTTGAAGGTTCAATCTTCAGTGCGGTGCGACACCCAAAAAATAAAATTAAAATAAAGAAATACACAGAAAAGTTTCTTTGATTAAAAACAATGTCATTATTTGACTTAAAAATGTTTATTCATATTATTTCGATTCTTCGGAATACTGTTCTCATCTTGAATATAATTTTTTGTCTGTCGTGTAACATTTGACCTTCTTTAAGTGTATCTGGTAAAACATCAGAATCTTTTGGTCGAACTCGGAATCTTTACAGAATTTCGTAGTGAATACTTCATTTAATCCACAAGGGTAGCATGCTCTTGTTCCGTAAGCCATGACTGGGTAGAAGTCCTAAGTATTTTGAATGTCACTCACACTTCACACAATGTTTAGCATATCCGCAGAATATTAAGTGTTGATATAACTTAGTCGGAAACACAAGTAACTAGCCATATAACAACAGGACTGCATCACGGCAGTCTACAACATGATGTTCTTAAAGTCCAATGCAAAGAGATATTTGCCACCACATAAGCAATTTCTGTTCATCATTTTCAATACTCTCATAATATATATATATATATATATATATATATATATATATATATATATATATATGTATATATATATGTATATATATATGTATATATATATATGTATATATATATGTATATATGTATATATATATGTATGTATGTATGTATGTATGTATGTATGTATGTATATATGTGTGTGTGTGTGTATACAGGGTGACAAAAAAAACGGGCCCCATCTCTAATTAGGCCCCGTTTCTTAGTGTTTTGTCCAAATGAAATGAAACTTTGGTCATAATTAGTTTATTATATTCAAAACATCACATCAAAACACTTTTTTTCTCCGTTCTACAGCATATGTTCTAGATGGCCTCCATTTAGCTTTGTTTTTTTTGGGGTCACCCTGTGTATATATATATATATATATATATATATATATATATATATATATATGTATATATATTTATATGTATATATATTTATATATATATTTATATATATATTTATATATATATATTTATATATATGTATATATATATATGTATATATATTTATATATATGCATATATATTTATATATATGTATATATATTTATATATGTATATATATATATAAATATATATTTATATATATATGTATATATATTTATATATATATGTATTTATATATATATATGTATATATATTTATATATATATGTATATATATTTATATATATATGTATATGTATATATATGTATATATATTTATATATATGTATATATATGCATATATATTCATATATATATATATATATATATATATATATATATATATATATATAAATTATAAAATATAAATAATTATTTCATATACCTAAAACACTAGTGTTTCTATGCTTTTAAAATCATCAGTGCAGGAAGTGATGATTGCCGCTGGTCGAAGGATTCGAATCTCGCAATAAAGCCACCTTTAGCTCTGCTGGTGAGTACCTAAATCCCCAGGCCATCGTCAACGGCAGCAGAATGAAGAGAAATATTCACATTTGTAAAGCTTAACGTTAATTCAGACAATCCATAGTGATCCAGCTGTGTGTGTGTGTGTGTGTGTGTGTGTGTGTGTGTGTGTGTGTGTGTGTGTGTGTGTGTGTGTGTGTGTGTGTGTGTGTGTGTGTGTGTGATTTACATGGGGGATAATCCAATTCTCAAAAAATAGGGTATTCTGGATTGGAATAAATATAGCTGTATATTCCAATTTGGTCATGTTGACACACTTGGGTCACCAAAATTAAGCAATGCTGAACCTGGTTAGTAACCAATGGGTTCTTGATAAAGGGGTACCAAGGGTTGTTTGTGAGAGAGCTCTCTGCTTATGCCGGCATCGTTTCTAGTCGTCTTGGACTCCTCTTTGCCACAAGACTCAAACGATGTCGTTTCATGAGAGGTGTGGTAAGGGTTTGTATAACATTTTCTTCACAATAGACTCCCCTAACAGAGAGTATCCATTGTCTCCCAAAGCTAAACAGACACTTACTATGTGCTCTACCTGCGTATTAGTCTACATAATGTTCCTTTTTTGTTTTTCCCCCTCTTATTTTAATGTTTTATTTCTTGGATAATTTGATTACAAAAATGCTTACATTTTTGACAAGTTCTAAATTATTCTCAGCTGTGAACATTCCACGCATACACATAGGCTTATGTGTGTGTGTGTGTGTGTGTGTGTGTGTGTGTGTGTGTGTGTGTGTGTGTGTGTGCGTGCGCGCGCGTTTGTGTGCTTGTGTAAAGGACGAACACATTTGCCAAAACATTCCATAGCAATCTTAGAATGCTTACTAGCCATTATATATACTTAAAAAAATCTTTTAGGAAAATTATCACATAATAACATAACTTACTACACACACATACATATATATACATACATATATATATATATATATATATATATATATATATATATATATACATACATAAAAATACATATATGTATATACATGCATATATAGTAAGTTATGAAAATATGTATATATGGCAATTAAGCTACACAGAATATTACGTGTTTCATTCTCGTAAGAATTCCGCATGTCATTCTCGAGAATGAAATGCAGAATATTCTTTGTAGCTTAATTGCCGTAAATATTTTCAGAACTTATTACCTAGCTCTACCTATGTATTGAGCACTGTTGAAGTAAATACTGAAAATTTACGCATAAAATTATATCTTCGTATATTATTTTATCTGATTAAATGAAGTAATCATATATACATATATATGTGTGTGTGTATATATATATATATATATATATATACATATACATATATATGTATATGTATATATACCCATATATATCTATATCTATATATATCTATATACACACACACACACACACACATATATATATATATATATATATATATATATGATGATTGCAACATCTGTTAGACTAATGGCACTCTCTCAGTCACTGCACGTCCATGTGCCCAAAGATGACCTTTCAGTCCTGCCAGCGGCTTGTACATCCTCAAACAGACATGACACTGATGACGGCCATTGATTTGGATGTAACCAACAGCAGCAGAACTTGTATTTTTTTTTTTTTTTCATTTTTCTTCCTTTGAAGATTGTAATGCTGGGTATGGGGCAGCCAAATCAGCTGCCAACATTGCCCCGCTTTTTATTGAAACCAACCGAGAGCTCTTTTTAGTATCCTCGCTGTTCCCTTAAGTGCGATTGTCTGGATCTCTTTTGCACTTGGTTCACCAGGAATATTAGTTAGATAGGACTTCAGGTTCTTCTTCATAAGCCTTGTAGCACCTATGATAAATAACTGGTATGATTGATATCTCCCTAAAATTCCAGTTTCTTTTCATATCATACATGAGACCTTGGTATTTGGTCTGTTTCTCTCTTTCAGCTCTGTTAAGACCGCCATCATTAGGAACACTCACTTCAATCAAGGTTGCAACTCTCTCTGACTTATTCCATATAACTATGTATCATCGTGCGCGTTCATGTGATTAACAAGACCTGCCTCAGACAATAGAGCCCAGTCACAGATCCGGAGATCTCTATGATTAGGCGGCAAGGCTTGGTGTTTCCTACATGTTCTCTTGAGCTTCACTCGGTCTATCTTGGTTGCTTCAAAGTGTTTTGCACCTCTGTATATCAGTGCCTTCCACTTCTTGTGATCGGACGCTAGGGACTCCCAACGGTCACCAGGAACATGAGAGTTCAGACTATTTGACCAAGATGGATATCAAGACAGTTCCTCACCCTCCCTATAGTCAAGACCTTGCTCCCTGTGACTTTTATTTTTTCCGTAAGCTCAAGGAAAACTTATGGGACAATTGAATAAATGAAAGAAGTTGTGACACAAGAGGACTTCCATGGGACCTTCCAGAAGTTATTAGAACAATTGCAGATGGAAGAGATTACTTCAAAGAGGA
This sequence comes from Euprymna scolopes, assembly GCF_053919585.1. Lineage (NCBI taxonomy): Eukaryota > Metazoa > Mollusca > Cephalopoda > Sepiida > Sepiolidae > Euprymna > Euprymna scolopes. The sequence continues at coordinate 67,885,675 of NC_136520.1, forward strand.
CTAGAGTTTCATGTGTAGCTTAATTGCCATAAATAGTTTCAGAACTTATTACCTAGCTCTACCTATGTATTGAGCACTATTGAAGCTATCAATGAAAGTGCCAATACGAAAAAAGTCTGTAACTTATTGAAGGCACCTCGTATTTATATTAAATTAATAAATATTCTAATGTCGACTGTTAAACGATCACAGAAATTGGAGGTAAGTTAATTTTCATGAAGGGCTTGTATCACATTTTCATCCCTTTTGCATAAAACTAAGTTCAATATAGCCCACATTTGGACCCCTTATGCCTAGCAGCTATGTTTCAAAATTCATAATAATCGATTAATTAGGGAATTTAGTACAAACAAATATATAAACGCACACAAACACACACACACACTGAACACGCACACACACACACTGAACATACACACACACCGAACACAAGCATACACACAGAAACTTGTGCACACATGCAAACACACACATATACACACATGCATACACAAACACAAACTGACACATACAAACACACAAGTACAAACACATACATATAAGGACACACATACACACACGCATGTACACACACAACGCAAGCGTAAACACATACAAAATCACACATAAAAACGCACACACAAGTACACGAACACATACACACACAAGAACATGAACACACACACAGACACAAGCTCAAACACACACACACACGCACACACAAACAAGCACAAACGCAAATAAACACACATACAAGCACAACACATGCACAAGCATAAACACACACAAGCACAATCGCACACAAGCACAAACACAAACATGTACACAAGCAGAAACATACACACATAAGCATAGACACACACACATACAAACACACACATATAAACACACACATACACAAGCACAAACACTCACACAAGCACACACAGGCAAACACACACAAGCACACAAGTACAAACACACGCACATAAGCACAGACACACACAAACACACAAGTGGCAACGCACGCAAGCACACATACAAACACAAACACACACCAGCACAAACAGACACACACAAGCACAAACACACATACACACACACAAGCACAAATGCACAGAAGCACACCAACAAGCACTAACGCACGTACAAACACCCACACAACCACAAACACATGCACGAACACACATCCCTACAGCCACCTACCCTTAAAATGCTGCTGTGAAACCTGACATAGTTATATGGAATAGTTCAGAGAGAGTTGCAACCTTGGGTGAAGTGTGTTCCTAATGATGGAGGTCTGAACAGAGTTAAAAGGGAGAAACAGACCAAATATCAAGGTCTCATGTATGATATGAAAAGAAACTGGAATCTTAAAGAGATATCAATCATACCAGTTATTATAGGTGCCATAGGGCTTATGAAGAAGAACCTGAAGTCCTACCTAACTAATATTCCTGATGAACCAAGTGCAAGAGAAATCCAGACAATTGCACTTAAGGGAACAGTGAGGATACTAAAAAGAGCTCTCGGTTGGTTTCAATAAAAAGCAGGGCAATGTTGGCTGCCCCATACCCAGCGTTACAATCTTCAAAGGAAGAAAATTAAAAAGAAAAAAGAAAAGATAAACGCACAAGCTCAAACAAGCACAAAACACACGCACACACACACACACACACACACACACACACACACACATAAACACACACACACAAACACACACACCCACAAACACACACATACAAACACACACACACGCGCACGCACACATAAACACACACAAACACACACAACACACACACAAACACACACATACAAACACACACATACAAACACACACACACACACAAACAAACACACACACACACGCACACACAAACAAACACACACAACACACACACAACACACACACAAACACACACATACAAACACACACACAAACACACACACACAAACACGCACACACAAACACACACACAAACACACACACACAAACACACACAACACACACACAACACACACACAAACACACACATACAAACAAACACACACGCACATGCAAACACGCACACACAAACACACACAACACACACACAACACACATACAAACACACACATACAAACAAACACACACACACACAAACACGCACACACAAACACACACACAAACACACACACACAAACACACACAACACACACACAAACACACACACACACACAAACAAACACACACGCACACGCACACACAAACACACATAAACACACACATTTACTTCCACACCATGTTTACATTGTTTGGATCTATAACTTTGCAGACAACAAATCTGTCAGAAAATGTCATTGCATTGCAAAAAGAAAATTCGACGCTTTCGCGAAAACAACAAACATAAAACACGTGTTTAGCAAAACATTTTTGTATGCGTTTTTAAATTTTATTTATTTTTATTTATTTATTTTGCTGTTTTTATCATAGGAATTTTCGGGGATTCCCTCCGTAAGCAAAAAATGTCCATAAAATTTCGTGTCAAATGGTAAAATAAATCGACACAGAAAGAATTGCGTCAAGAATTGCATCATATTTCTCTTCTTGAAGAAGAAGCTTCAAGATAACTGAATGTATGCGTGAGAGGATGGGAGACGTTATTCGTATCACTGCTTCTACTGATAATCATAAAAACAGTAAACAATTATAGGCTCCAAAACGATTGGTCATCACTGGATCAAATTTGTCACATCATTTACTAATACTAATAACACTAATAATACTGCTACTAGTACTACCACCGCTTCTGCTGCTACTATTACTACTACTACTACTAGTAATAACAAGAATATAACTCAGTTGAATGCTCTACTACCAAGCTATATCTGCAAATTATAATAAATCTGTTGTTTTTTTAGAAGAAATGATTTGTTGAAATTTTATTATCTCCCTTGCCGCTGTAACGTAAAATATTCCCATGTAAAAATTATTCTTTTTATCTATAAAGATAAAAAAAGCTATTTTTAAGATCGAATTTTTTCGATTTTCGATACTTATCGGATAAATTTCTGTACAAAACATATCTAAGAACACTGCCAGACATATAAATTAGCTATGTGTGAAATTTGCAAAAGATAGGCTCAGCCTATGAAGAAGGAACTCACACACACACACACACACACACACACACACACACACACACACACACACACAGAGTAGAGATTCCCCGAAGAATATTAAATCTATAATACTTTTTTCTTTTTTTTTTCATACTGGAAGTATTAACAGATCTCTATATATATTATACATATTATATATAAAAGCCACTGTGTGTGTGTATGTGTGTGTGTGTGCGGCGGTTGTGTGTGAGAGAGAGAGATGGAGAGAGAGAGTTCCCTATGGATTCCAAAATGGCTGAGACGATTTGTTTGAAACTTCGCACAAATGTACTTTATGTGTCTGGATGTGTTCTTAGGTAACTTTTTATCCGAATGCCTCTGATAAGTATCGAAAATCAATAATCAAAAAAATTAGATTAAAGAGGGAACAGTCCGATTTTGACTAAAGTTAACTTTGCAAGCGCATTTAGAAAGTTTACCGCACAAATAGACGGGTCCGGCATATAAAATCAACAGTATCATAACACAGGGGCATGTTCAAAATGAATGCCTCTGTTTAGATCACAATTGAACCATGATGCTTGACTTTTGCATTTTAAACTTTAATTCAAGCCATTTAATGAAAAGAATTTTATGAAATAAACAGTGGGTTCTCTACAGTGCAATGTAGACTATAATATAATGTGGGCTGAGTCACTTTGAAGAGGCATGTGCAACTTCCTCCTGGTGCACTGCAATAGGTCCTCAACTAGAGCAGGCAATCAATCGATTTGATTGAAAAATGGGCGATTTCATTGATTGAGATGTTAAAAATAGTATTGGAAGTGAGGAACATTTGTTGACCATTACTCGATCCCGGGCAATCTCAGGTCTCCCTGCTAGTATTGCTTTAAAGAAGATTTTCATTGATGAAGTAGGGTGTAATTAAGATCTTCAGATAAAGGAGAGATGGAGGATTAGCAATGCAAGGCAAAATATGACAGAGATAATAGCCTCCTCCTCCTTCTCCTCCTCCTCCTCCTCCTCCTCCTCATCATCATCATCATCATCATCATCATCATCATCATCATCATATGAATCCAAAGATTCTATTGGTGGCATTGGTTTCCCTGATATTTTTCTAGTAAGAATTCTTTCTAGAAAGGAACCAACACCCTAAGTGAAAGTGATTTTTGCAGAACGAACTGGATTCGAACTTGGAACACCAAGGTATCTGGTCATTAACTTCTTTACCACCATCTTCTCCCATGGAAGAGTGTAAAAAAAAAAAAAAAAATAGGAAAAGAGAAAGAAAGATAAAAGAGGAAAGAGAAGAAAATAGAGGGAGAAATAAAATCGAGTCAAATAAGGGGGGAAAAAAATAAGGACGTAAAGTTCTTACCATTTGCCTTTGTCTTTATATATAAAAAAAAATACAGGAAACTTGGATTTGTTTTACAATAGACAACAAAACGAAAAAGTGGTAAAAATATGTAATAAATAAATCTTACCATAGATAAGTTACTCTTCTACCTACCTTAATAAGTTTTTGATTTTTCACTTCTTTTAAAGCGTTTATTTACTTTGAAACACAGGTAGTGTCGAGCCTTAAGTTAAAACAAGCAAAAAAAAAATGGCTGACAGTAGGCGGTTATCTTAGGCGTCTCTCGATAATCAATACATGTCACTAATAAGATAAGTTACTCTTCTACCTATCTTAACAGGTTTTTGGTGTTTTCACTTCTTTTAAAGCGTTTATTAAGTTTGAAACGCAAGTAGTGCTACGCGCTTAAATTAAAACTAGAACAAAGATGGTAATATGAGGCTGCCCTCTTTGGAGCCTTGAGAATCGCTCAAAACTCAAAAATAAAGCACAATACTGATAGAAATCTACGTGATAAAGGTCACGTGATGTGATGATGAATTACTACCGGTATTTTTATTTTCAAGTATTGAGCAATTATCGGGACTCCAAAGTCCTCATCTGTTTGCTCTACTTTTAACTTAGGCACTTACGAGGTGCCTTCAATAAGTTTCCAGACTTTTTTTGTATGGGCACTTTTAAAACTTTGCACAAATTTTCCACATCTTTTTTTTTTTTTTTACACAGTGATCACCACTTATCAAGGCTCGGAAGCCACTCAGGGATAAGGGTTATTGCAAGTACATTACGTTAGTGTGGAGATTTGATGAAGTGTTTACTTAAGGGGGCGATTCATTAGGAATTTGTTAACATTGGACTTGAAGACATCCAAGTTGTAGTCCGGTGGGAAGCAGGCAGACGGAACAGAGTTCCACAGGCGTGCAGTTCTAAGAAAGAAGCTTTGTTCATGGAATCCGCGTTTTCATTTAGGCACAGATATAGAGTGGGGGAAATTTTTCACAGTGTATTCAGCTAGACGGGTGTTTTTCGTGAAAGATTGACGAGGGGGGACCAGAGATTGGAGTTCAGACGAGCACCTGCCATGGAAATAACGATAAAACAAGGATAGGCTCACAACGTCTCTTCTGTGGGAGAGAGGTTGCAGGGTAGAGAAAAGGGCATCCCCCACTAAGCCACGAAGTCTATTTTGTACTCTGTCAAGGCAGGATAGGCTGTTTTTAGCAGCTCCTGCCCAGATATGGCAACAGTATTCCATCCTTGGACGTACTTGGCTTTTCTGTTCCTCACGAATAATTGGGTGTAAGTTCCCACACTTATAGCTGACAAACTGTTCACTTATTGTTTCTGTAGACACACGACGGTCCTTATCCATGAAATTCTTTATTTTGCCAATCAACTCTGGTGTTCTGACCCCCCTACTTCTCCCACACCTCTCATCATCCCTCACAGACTCCCTGCCTTCCTTGAATCTCCTATGCCACTCAAAAACTGATACTCAATTCATGCAAGATGATCCAAAAACAGTCTGAAGTATTCCATATGTTTCTGTGACACTTTTTCAGAATTGTATACACAATTTTATTGCATATCGTTTTACTAAATTGTCTTCACGTCCAGATTGCATTTTGGAAATTCACCAGCTGTGAAAATCAGGGTGTATTCCAATTCCTGCTGTAGATGTTCATTTGAAACTGAAGTCATAAAAATTGGTCAGTCATCTCATAAGATATATAGCAATAACATACTGAATTTTCAAGAGCCAACGCCTATTTAAATGCCTGTACAAAAAAAAAATCTGGAAACTTATTGAACGCACCTTGTACATTTCAAACTTAATAAACGCTTTAAAATAAGTTATTCAAAAGTTTTTTTTTTTTTTCAAATTCTACCCAATTTACATCATTAACGATTACTAAACTACCACCTAACAGTCATTAACCCTTTACCCTCGAATGACCTTCAGGCCTTGATAAATGGTAATTCCCAAGTAAGAATAAATAAAACGGTATGGCCACATTGAAAGAACAGATGCAAGTTGTTGGGTTGATATATGTGGAACAGTAGAAGAATGCCAAGGTAAAACATTGGAGGAAGTGATAAGGATGAATTTAAGAGAAAGAGGGATAAACAAAGACCTGGGCAGCGATAGATTAGTTTCATGGGTCATAAAAGCTGTCCAACACATGCCAGCATGTAAAAGAGATGTTAAACCGAACATGACGAATTCTTAAGCAGTGAGTGGTCCATGCATAAAATTTTGAAAAATCGGAAGTTTAAATTTTATAAAAATTTCGATCATTGCCGAAATTTACAAGGTTAAGGTCAATTTCACAGAAGATGCGGGACCTCATTGGCTACAATATGGGTCAAATAGTGAGATTATATGATGATATCAGCAAAAGCATGACTTTGAGATTTGAACAAGATATTCCAAAATAAAATCTGTTTGAAGTCAGACCATATTTCATATTTTAAGTCAATTTGGTGACGATGTGAACGTTATGCTGTACACAAATAATAAAACAAACAAACTGTTGCGATATTTCTTATAATAGAGTAGAGATTTAAATGCTGACCAACTCAGCATTATGTGACACAAGGTCGGGAAAGTGGGGATGTCAAGCAAGCTACCTAAAGGAGGGTCACTCTTGCCTAGCAAAAATTGCCTGGGCATCCCTGTCAGAATTCCTTGGTCGGGGTGATTATCAAGAACGGATTCTTGACTAGCTCTTTTCTACCTCGTTTCCAAGCAACCAAAGCAGCAAGGAGACTCTTCTCAACAATTTCAAAGAATGGAATAGGGATATGATTATAGAAAATTATGGACACTGGCGATAGGAACTGACCAATTAAATGGAGCCACGTTCTGCTAGCAACCAATCAGAAAGCAGAATTACTCTATAAAATATTCCCAAACATGATTTTTCATGTCCAACACAAAAAGGAATTTGTTATCCCCCTGCAGACTTTTACAATCGGACACTTGTACAGATCGATTACCCAACGGAAAACCCTATTCTTCGTCTTCGTCTTGATTTTTACAATTCAAAGCTTCTCTGCTTGATGACTTGCCATTTTGTTTGGAACAAGATTTTTTTTTTTTTTCTTCTGAAACTAAAAACGGTTTTCAATTCAAAGCATACTGACAACTTAATAAACAAACTCGCCCTTCGCCCTGCGGGGCCTGGGCATCAAAGTTCAAGCAAAGACCATATGTGGGGGCAACCCCACATATAAGACCATTGCCCTCATAGCAATCAGTTATTGATCAATGTAGGGGCAACCCTTCATATCAATTGTCACTATCCAGCTCCCCTACTCTCCGTGGAGCTCATCCCCATTTCCCCTTCACTATCCGCATTAACAAACGGCCTTGTGCCTAATTTGTTCAGTGGGGAAGCAAATAAATCCGGCAACTAGGCCTTCGGGACAAGATCACAGTGTAGTATCTGTTCTGATGCCACACTTCACCTTTTCTGTCCTTGCTCAGTGGAGGAGGAGTCCTTTATGACTGAGGCAATTCTTATTTTTGATCCTATCCAGAGTGCCCCTTTTTGGGGAGCTGGATTTTCCTCACATTAAAAACCGACATGGTGTTTAACTCTCCCCTCGTGGGGAGGCAAGTAAATAGGAACTTAATAAGAAATTTCAACCTAAAACCTGACGTTCTAGTAGGAGGTGAAGATAGTAGTAGTAGTAGTAGTAGTAGTAGTTATAGGCTCCCAAACTATTCGACTCATTTGTAGCGTATGTGGCATAAATACACACCTGAGATTATCCTGTATATCATTACAAAACCATAATTCGCCCATGCATGAAATTATGTCAGCACACCTGGGCTGGTACATCTACCACAAACCTCTCGCTCTTACACAGGGTCTAAAAATAGTCTCAAATCTAATGTCTCACATTGTCAGCCAAGCTCCAACCCCTGCCTCATCAACACAACGTTGTATCCCTATGTCTGCTTTTCAAGTACTTTAATGGAATGTGCTTTGATGAACCCATTGCAGTTATGTCCCTAGACGTACATACTCCCATCAATCTCATCAAGCAGCAAAATCCTACCCCTTCACTGTAGAGGTCTCTAGATGCCGGAAAGCCTTCTATTCTAATAGTTTCTTCCCTCGGATTGGTAGATTTTGGTATTATCTTCCTGCTTCTTGCTTCTCTGGCTGTACTGGCATGCAAAAGTTTAAATGTCATTTAAACAGACATTTCACTTATCGCCTTATGTAGTTCCATGCAGATATGGTCCTAAATAGTAGCTCCTTACGTCCAAGTGGTATTGTGTCTTGTTCGGGGGTGAACAAAAGTCCCCCTCTCCCCAAATATTACAATATTGGTACAATTTGAATAATATGCATATGTGCGATTGAGTACGGCATGTGGATTCGATATTCCCAATGAAACTTCCTCCTTCAGAGGAAGCTGATCCATTTTTTTTTTTTTTTTTACACGGTGGTCACCACTTATCAAGGCCCGGAAGCCACTCAGGGATAAGGGTTATTGCAAGTACAATACGTTAGTGTGGAGATTTGATGAAGTGTTTACTTAAGAGGCCGGTTCATTAGGAATTTGTTAACGTTGAATTTAAAGACATCCAAGTTGTAGTCAGGTGGGAAGCAGGCAGACGGAACAGAGTTCCACAGGCGTGCACTTCTAAGAAAGAAGCTTTGTTCATGGAATCTACGTTTTGATTTATGCACAGATAAAGAGTGGGGGAAATTTTTTAGAGTGGATTCAGCTAGACGGGTGTATTTCGTGAAAGATTGGCGAAGGGGGACCAGAGATTGGAGTTCAGACGAGCACCTGCCATGGAAATAACGATAAAACAAGGATTGAACCTACCTCTGATGAGTATCACTTCGGCTACTACGAGGGCAAAAGGGGCTTTGTGTTAAAACAAACAAACAAACAAACAAAATGAAACCAAAGCCACAGATATTAATATTTTACAAGGTAATCAACACTTATCAAGGCCTTGAGTCCATTCGAGGATAAGTGTTAATGGTCAATGAGACGACGGCGTGATTGTAGGAAAAAGTGGAAATTGGGTCGAATTTGATTATTTAAGGAGACAGCTCTCCAAGAAATTGTTTACATTAGAGTTGGAACCGACCGTGTTGTAGTCAGATGGAAAGCAGGCCTGCGGTTCAGAGTTCCATAGGCGGACAATTTTAGGAAAGTTTGGGTCCCAGGAGTCATATTCATGCCCTTTCTTTTCGCTTATCGACAGGTTCGGAAATAAAGTCGCACTGTGTGTGTGTGTGTGTGTGTGTGTGTGTGTGTGTGTGTGTGTGTGTGTGTGTGTGTGTGTGTGTGTGCAGCAGGAGGTGTTGTAAAGGTTTTTGTAAGCGAACAGGGCATGCGTGGGAGGGAGGTCGAAAGGAGGAGAAACAAAACTGGAAAGAAAGAAAAATTAATTGTAGAAAAAAAAACCCATTTAATTTTAAAAATCCAGTATCCAACCGAAACCCCGTACGTGTTTTTGGCCTAACGTAAAAAGGGCTATAGAAACTAGGTTAGCCTTGTGTAGTATGTAGACGTCAATTTACTTGTAATTAAACGGTACTAAGAAAAATAAAATAAAATAAAAAAAATAAAAATTTACTTCTTGGGCATGTCACATTCCCCCTCCATACGCACACACACGCACGCGCGCACACACACACACACACACACACACACACACACACAGTAGCATCGCCCCCTTCCCTGCTCCCACCAAAAATAGAAAGTTTAGACGTGGCACGGTACAATTTCAATAATTTTCCTTGTATTTTGAACTTGTGGGCACAGCCATTTTGTTTCCAAGTTCATTTTATCACTCCCGCGTCATTTTGCGTTTTTTTTTTTTTTTTTTAATATTATACTGTTTCTTTTGTCATCATCATCATCATCATCATCAGCAGCAGCAGCAGCAGCAGCAGCAGCAGCAGCAGCCCTTTCTTCTTAATATCCGCCCGGGCTATCTTGAGATAATCCAAAGTCCTATTTCGTAACCTAGACATCATGGTTGCCAATATGTGACGTCACTTGGGAAATGTAAAATGCAGCCTCCAGAAATATGAAACGAAATACGTTTTAATAGTTGCTTCAATTTTTATTTATTTTCTTCTAATTTTATTTGTTAAAAACTTAGATACAGCAACTCTTTGGTGCATATGTCTGAAAAAAATCTTTATAATGTATGTACCTGTCACTGCATAAAGATGTCATATTCCAAAAATCACGTAAATCGATCAAGTAGTTTTTTTTATTTATTTAAGGAAATCAAACATTATGAGACATTTTATCAAAGAATGACTTCACGCCATCTTGTTTATGAATTATACACTGCTCGCGACACCTGTTGGGAATGTTTGGAATATAAGATCAACAATCGACTTTCCACACTCTAAAAAAAAAAAAAAAAAAAAAAAAAGAATTGGAAAGTTAAGACATTTATAGGTTTTTGGGAACGTTGAAAGCGAAAATAACGTTTATAATTCCAGCAAACGAGTAGTTTCCAAGATATGAAGAAATGTTAGTTTAAAGAAAGTGGGGGATCACTTTTCTATAATAATTTAACGTATAATGATCACCTACTTTATGGCCACCTGTTTTGGTGGTCAAATAATTTACGCCGCTGAAATACACATTTGCCGATATTTTGTTAGAGTAGCGTTAACGTGTGGGTGCCCAATTTACGTAAAATTCTTCATATCTTGGAAACTACTCGTTTGCTGGAATTTTAAACGTTATTTTCGTTTTCAACATCTTCAAAAACTTATAAATGTCTTAATTTTCCAAGTTTTTTTTTTCTACAGCATGGAAAGTCGATTGTCTGCCCCTTGCTGATCTTATATTCCAAACATTCCCAGTAGGTGTCGCGAGCAGTGTGTCATTCAAAAACAAGATGGCGTGAAGTTTTTATTCGATAAAATGTCTCATAATATTTGATTTTCTTAAATAAATAAAAAACTGCTTGATCGATTTACGTGATTTTGGAATATGACATCTTTATGCATTGACAAGTACGTACATTATGAAGATTTTTTTTCAGATTTTTCTTGTAAAAAATTGCTTTGGCCCTTATATAGACACGCACCCTCTTTTTTTTTCGACTTAAATATTCTTTTAAATATGTGTTAAAAATTTATTTGTTTAAAAAAAATCGTTAAAATAAAGCGCAAAAAAGTCGAAAAAAAATGACGCAAAAAACTATTAAAACATTAATATTTGCGGTTATCGCATTTTTCATTTTGCCAAGTGAGTCACATATTGGCGGCCATGTTGTCTGTTTCGAAATAGGACTTTTTTCTACTTGGAAGTTACCACTTATCTTATCAAGGCTCGAAAGCCACTTGAGGATAAGGGTTAATGAATGTAAGGTGGTAGTGTAGTAATTGTTGATGATGTAAATTGGGTAGAATTTGATTATTTATGGAGACGGTTCAACAAGAACTTGTTTACATTGGGTTTAATGGCTACTATGTTGTATTAAACCGGGAAGCAGGCCAGCGGAACAGTCTTCCACAGGTGGGCAGTTCTGGGAAAGGACATACAATTGTTAACATTAACTCCGCCCCCGTTGATACATCGTCTTTTCGTCATTCATTCCCCCCCCCCTCCTTGTCATCGTCGTCCTCCTCCTCCCCCTCATCATCATTATAACCACCACCACCACCACAAATAAATCCTTTGATCTATTTCCCTAATGAGACGTTTTTGTTTCGTTTTTTTGCTTTATTTTTTCTATGCGATTTGTTGTTTTTGTTTGTTTGTTTTTCTATGTCGATTGATATGTATTTTCTTTTTTTTTTTTAGCTTTCCAGTTTGAGACGTTTTTTTTTTTATAAAGGGGTCTCTAAAGCAGGCGTTCCCAACGTGGCTAGTTTTAGATATAAAATAGGCTATTATTACTCTTTTGTGTTTTTGTTTCCTTTTCCAATGTACTTCTTGCTTTCATTTTAGGATTAAGCATTGTCATTAAGTGGCCATTAGATACGCGCTGTAGATTTAATTCAACCTTGTATTTATTAAATATTATTGAAACGTGAATTCAGACATTTTTGGAGGGAAATTTATTGAAGGGGGTGCGTTTAAAAAAAAAAAAAAAAAAACAAAGTTGGGAACAATTGCTCTAAAGGATATTAAACTTTAAACTGAAGGAAACGTGTCTACTGTAATGGATGCGTGTTCTAAGTACCGAACACTGTCGCGGCCTTATTGAAGGGTCCAAACAGGGCGGCGACTAAGTATTAAGAACACGATCGCTTCTGCTAACCAAATCTAATTCCCAACGCGTGCAGCTCGCCTATTCCCAAGGGCCTCGTCATTTGAAGGGACTGTACTCTAAAGTTATTTTGATAAGAGAATGAGAACCAGTCGGTCACCTTTTCTCTTTGTTAGATGCTCAAAAATAATAATATAAAAAAAAAAAAAACGAATTTGACCGACATTTTGGGACTAATAAATCAAGAATAAACAAAACGAATGATTAAAAAAACGTGAGTCCTCCTCCTCCTCCCCCTCCTCCTCCTCCTCCTCATCATCATCATCTTAATGTCCGCCCCTTCTTCTCATACATCATCTTTAATTCATCATCTTTGTTCCCTTTCCTCCTTCCTTCGTCTTTTCTTCTTCATCTCCTCCTCCTCCTCCTTCATCGTCTTCATTTACGAAAATTCACCGAGTAGAAAGTTAAAAGTATTTTTTTTACGGAAAATTGGGTAAAATTGCATTTTTCTTAGACGTTATAAAGTAGACGATGAAGAGTTCACACAGGGGACATAACTCTGAACGCAAAATTTAGATTACACCGTAATGGCGTCCGACATTTATAGCCAATAGCGCTAGACATTTTTTTTTTTTTTCATTAAAAACACAATAGCAGTTGTTCTACTCGATGGGTTTTCGTAATGTTTGGATATATTACTATTTTCGACAAGACAATTAAGTACATAAATTTTTTTTTTTGTTTAAAAATATTTTTTTTTTTTTAAATCGATATGTCGACTTTATCTCAACAAGCACCATAATTTTTCCCTGACTTTGTGTCTTAATACTTCCCTCCATCTTCTTTTACATAAGTTTTACTTCATCTTTTCTCTCCCATCCTTCTGACCGGAGAATCCTGATGGATGATAGTTACTTGTAGAAAGGAGCCCCGAGAGACTGTTAGTGTGTTCCAGTGTTCCACTGTTCCAGCGTATTTCTTTAGCTATAATCTGACGCAACGCCATGTCTATTATAACGTTGTCCCGATATATGTAGGTCCCTATTTACTTATCTCCCAATGAGGGTGGATAATAGTCACTTTTATGAACAAGCCCCGAGAGACCGCTGGAGGGAGGGGGGCTGTTTAGCTCTCTCCCACTGCAAGAACTTGAAACAACCGAGTTGGAAAGTGGGATTGAGAAGTCAGCGTCCCCAAGGAGGAGCACTCTAACCTGCAAAATTACCTGGACGGCCCCGTCGGTATTTCCTTGGTGAGGGTGTCTTAGGGGATTAGCAATAAACTAACCCCATTCTCAAAGAGAGAAGGCAAAGCTTGGGAGGGTAGGCCCTACTAGAACTTCACAGAACTAAACTCCTGCCGCAAAATCAACAAGGACTGTATCATTACAAGAATGGTCTAATTTCTGTTGATTTTGGGGGTCTAGGAAAAAAATCCATACCACTTAGGAACAAGCCCCGAGAGACCGCTTGAATGTCCCGGTTATCATCTAATTATAATTTCATCCTGCAACAGCTGACAGTGTCAAATGTTTTGATCATCAAGTTTAATCCTATGCAAAACAGAAAGATAAAGGTACTTTGTTGATTTAGTTAGAGCAACTGGTACAATGGTTTTGTTTTCGGTAATCTCAATAAAGATTTTCTGAACTATTAAGCGTTATTTCTATATAAATTCAGGTACATATATATATATATATATATATATATATATATATATATATATATATATATATATATATATATGTGTGTGTGTGTGTGTGTGTGCGTGTGTGTGTGTGTGTTTGTGTGTGTGTGCCTGAATTTATATAGAAATAACGCTTAATAGTTCAGAAAACTATATACATATATATATATATATATATATATACTATCAAGTTGTCCGATGGTCGTAAAGTACACATAAATATTATATTTTGATTAATACAGAAACTGAGACATGTGCATACGAGTATTATGGGTTTTTTTTTAAGTTAACTTTTTGTGAGTAAAAAAAAAAAATACTCAAGCTGAGATCTACACCAAAATCTAAAGAAATTGAGTCAGCTATGATAACCATTAGACCAGCTTGACACGATCTTTACAAAGTGTTTTCAAACCTACTTAACCTTAACATCAGGAATATGATATTTCCTGGTTGCACATTCATAGAACAGTTGACAAACAGATATAATCCGATGACCCATTTACAGCCTTTTTTGTCCGGATGTCTTTATACCCTATATACCAAATTTCAAGTCTATAGATCAAAAATTCGCTGAGTATATAGGTTGAAAAGTGTTCTCACACACACACACACACACACACATACATTCTCACTTTTATATATATATATATATATATATATATATATATATATATACTAGCCTGGGAGCCCGGCGTTGCGTGGGTGTTTGGAGGTGTATGTTGAGCAAAAAAAAAAACAAAAAAAAAAAGAAAAGTGATAGTAGGAAGGCAGACTCGAACCCGTACCGTGAAGGAGGAAAAGAATGGGGGGAAAAACGTGACGTCTTTGCTGTTACGACCACTGCCAAACCTGAAGTGACTTATGTTTAAATTAAGGCTAGACAATCGAAAGGAGAGGATATCTTAAAAAAAAATATCGGCTAAAAAACCGATCACCCCCCCCCCTGTAGAAAAGTGCCTAGTTGAGGGTGAAGATATTAATGTTTTTACCCAATTTTTCGATATTTGCCGTCTGAAAGGTTGAGCTTCAAAACGATACTGATCTTGTGAAAATCCGTCGCCTCTGTCGAAAGTTTTAGGCAGACATGCAAACATACATACATACATACATACATTTATATATTGGTAGCTCAAATTTTCTACACAAACCGATTAAAAAGCTTGTCCTATCTCTGAATACCCTTTATGTAAAATTTCAAATGTTTAGACCAGAAATTGTCTGAGTAATTTGGTAGAGATCACAGTGGTCAATTTTATTTTTAACTTTGACCCCTATTATGACCCCTTAACATTTATTGTTTTGGGCTCAAATCAAGTTATTAAGTTAGATCCATGTCTAAGGAACCTATATCTAAAATTTCAAATATTTAGACCACAAATTAGTGGAGGAGTTCTCAATTATCACGATTAACACCAGTTGAGAAATTCAAACCCGGCAACAAAAGTCATGTCTGGCTTCATTAGCGAGGACCCAATCCATACGGCTACCGTTAACCGCGAGAAATACAGTTGAGATTTAAGCATTTATACTTTTTAAATGCTTTTAATGTCAGTCAGAGTGATCTATAACGATCTGCATGTATATATATATATATATATATATATATATATATATATATATATATATATATATACAATATTTATTACACAACTATATATACTTATTTCTAGGTCGTACCATTGGTTTCATTACTCCGAATCGACCATAAGAAGTTGGAAAGAGTCAGCGTAATTCATCAGCAACATTGAAAACTGAAGCAATGCCCCCAATGAAAACGCCGGTACAACCTTGAAATATGTATATATAGTGTCGTAATAAATATTGTATCTTCAGCTTTCAAATCCACGATCGAACACTTTATTGGATTTTTTTCATCGCCTCCTGACACACACACACACACACACACACACACACACACACACACACACACACACACACACACACACACTCTCTCTCTCTCTCTCTCTCTCTCTTTCTCTCTCTCTCTCTCTCTCTCTCTCTATCTATCTATCTATCTACCTATCTTTATATATATATATATATATATATATATATATATATATATATATATATATATATATATATATATATTTAAATAAGGGGATAGTCACCAACAATGTGTATTTTTTAACATTATTTTATTATTCCGTGTCTTAGTTTTTCATTGAGAATTATGTTTAGATCATTGTAATAATGTTTTTAGATCATTGAAATCGTTTTTAACGCGTTTCAGACGTTCTGTGAAGTGTCCTCTTCAGAAATTATTTTCAAAATGTGTTGAAGATATATATATATATATATATATATATATATATATATATATATATATATATATATATATATATATATATAATTAAATGATGATTATTCATTTTAGTTAGAAATTCTGAATGAAATTATTTAGAATTACAACAAAATTTATGGTTAGACAAAGGAGTACAAATAATCATTAAAGTTTTTTTTTTCCTTAATCCATGGATTTTCAAGGAATGGCTTATCTCATCACATCGAAAATAATGAATTACCGCATATGTATGAGAAATATTTATTTGCACAAAATATAAAATTACATTATGAACAGACTAGACATACGGCCAGTGTGTGGATAATGGGTGTCGTTGGTCATCTTTTGTTTCAAATTCTTAAAATTTTCTATCCTCTCTATCAAAACCCCCAATACTAATGATTACTACAATACTATCTCATTGATTACTGTACACGCAATAACCCTTATCCCTGAGTGGCCTCCGAGCCTTGATAAGTGGTGACCCCCATGAAAAAAAAAAAAAAAAGAAAAAATCTTACTCTTCATTAGAAATATGTCAATCACCAAAATACCACATTCACTCCAGGGGCTGCCCTACTTAAGATAAACCCAAATTTGTAAAATTTATTATCTTCAAAGATTTTATCTTCCAGCCTGGAGTATGCTTATAAAACAAAACTGTAATTCATTCTGGAAATACCAAATTTTTTTTGTTTTAGATTTTACAACTGT
>NC_136520.1:67908005-67938005 GCF_053919585.1 Euprymna scolopes
TCAGGTCATGAATGCATAAGTTCAGTCATCATAACAATGCAATTTACAATCTCCTGTGATCTATTCGGATCAAATAAAAAAAATAGGAGGCATTACTTTCGGAACGCCCTTCGTAATAAGGTGCATCACAGTAAAAAAGAAAATGTCAGAACTCTTTCTAAAACTTAAACCTTAATTCTCGACGTCTGTTCTCTCTCTCTGTTGTCAAAAAACGCCTGCCCTCTTCAATTCGCCCCTCTCATAGCCACTATTGGACTATTGTAAAAATCAAATTAAACAAAAGCGCTGCTGCTTATGTTAGTCATATCTTTTACAGTAGCAAAGGTAAATGGAGTTGTCCCTGCTTGTTTTATAAATATTTTAATGGTATATGCTCTGACGAACTACAAGCCCTTGTGCCCCCTCAACATAAATACCTCCAACAAACCCAACAAGCAGCAAAATCCCACCCCTACACAGTAGAGATCCCCAGATGCCAGAAAGCCTTCTACTCTAATAGTTTCTTCCCCAGAACTGCTAAACTTTGGAATTCCTTTCCTGGTTCCTGCTTCCCCAACTGTACTGACATGCAGAAGTTCAAGTGTAATGAAAACAGACGTTTTGCTGCTCAACTCCCTACATAGTATCCCTGCGATTCATGCCCCAGATAGAAGCCCCCTTCATCAAAGTTGCACTGTGCCTTATTTAGGGGGCGAAAATGCAATAAAAACAAACATTTTTTAAAAGGAATGCGCTCTCCCCTACATCTTGGTGTAGTAGCCAATAAAATAGGAAGCCTCTAGTCGCCCTCGACTATGGTCAACCACTTTAGTAATCAAAAGTTCTGTGTGCGTGAATACTGAATTATGGAATGCAAGGGGTACGCCATCGTTTTTTTTTTTTTGTTTTTTTAAGCATCAATACACTTGTGAATAAACGAAAATAATACCCGTCCCATGACAGGTAAAATGAATTCCCCAAAACAGAACAGTTTTTGCACGACTTTTATGTCCCCTTACGAAGAGTACAGTCAAAGTCTGATGCTACGAAACTGTTATGACCCTGTTTAAGGGGTCACAAGGAAAATCGAAGACGGCAATAGACTAACAGAATGTATTAATAAGATCATGCAAAAAATGAAGGTTGTACGTCTAGCAGACGAACAACTTTGGTTGGTTTACCGGATATCGCCTCGTTATTTATTTGTTTCCCACGAAACAAAATGTGACACAAGGTCGGTTTAATGTGGGAGATAACCAGCTCCCCTCAAAAATTGCCTTAGTATAACGGTTTCCCCTTCCATCAACTAAGGACAATTAATTTGAGTGCAGCATCTGAGCAGACACCACACTTCAGCTACCAGTCCAGTACGAGTACCGGATATCGACTCTTACCATATAGTTTTTGTCTTCCGGTATTTATCATGTATGAATCAGTTCTTTCGTAGATAACACAGGTAGTCCCGCCACAACTTAAACCTTACATCTAAAATCATTATTCCAATTCTTATCAAAATCCATAACATGATTTTGGTTCTACAAAAAAACGTCTAGAAATTAAGGCTTAAGCTTAAGGGGTCTTCAGAAAAAAATTGAAATTCAAAAAATCTTGCTTAATTCATGTCTAATGACGATGGACCAAATCCAATACAAATATAAAAAGAAAAAAATTCCAATAGGACGTTGTGTCCATATGCACACAAAAAATCCTTTAAAATACTTCAAAGAAACTGAAGTTTTGGGAATTTATCAGGCGATGTCCAATGTTACCTATTCTGAAAAGATTTTACAAAAAATCCGTAGTGTCTGTTTTTTTCTGAAAGATTTCTACCTCATTTTACCTGCTCTGCATAAAATTAAACTAAATGTAGCATAGATCAGGGTTTCCCAAAGTGGACTCCATGGAGCCCTGGGACTCTGTGAGTGAGGCTAAGGGTTCCAGAATCCCTTTCTTAAAGAGTACCAAATGCTTTATATGGAAAAATTAAATGACTGCAAATATTTAATTATTGATTTTTTTTTTTTTTTCAAAGGCATCACCACTTATCAAGGCCCAGAAGCCACGCGAGGATAACAGTTAAAGCGTGTACAGTAGTCAATAGGACAATATAGTAATCGTTAGTAATGGAAATTCGGTAAATTTGTTAACTTAAGTGGAACGGCTCATCAACAACTTGTTTACGTTGGACTTGAAGACAACCATATTGTAGTCAGCTGGAAAGCAGCAAAACGGAAGACAATTCCACAGGCGTGCAGTTCTAAGAAAGAAGCTTTGTTCATGGAATCTACGTTTTTTACTGGAAAGAGATAATCATTAGTTAATGTTAAAATTTGAAATTAACGTTTTTCATATTTATTTTAGAAATTATCTTGTTAGCGTTCTGTGAAAAATCCTTTGGCTTGCTTAGGGGCTCCATGGTGTCCTGAAGTTTAGGAAGCCCTGGCATAGATTATAAATCTTTGCTCCTAGTAAAGCAGCTGGGCTCCAAAATTTAGAATAATCGTTTGATTAGTTTATGAGCGAATCTTGTGCCTTTAAATCTATAAACTAAAACATATCTAACCTTATATGAATAGTAGCTGACTTTATTAGTTCGTTGGGGCTTTGCAAAATCAAAATTTTTAAATAATAAATATTTCACTCATAAGTTTCTTGTAAACATGAGACAAAAACTTTGGCATTTATTCGTATAAATTAGACGGATATTAATATTTTGGTACTATTCATACAAATGTATTTATCTTTTAAATAAGACCGTAAAGAAATGAAAAGAAAAAAGAAATCAATTCACATGAGCAATGAGGAGAATGAAAGACAGAAAGAAAGAAAGAAAGAAAAATAAAAATAGAGATAGAGAGAGAGAAACTGAAGCAGTCACTCTCTCCCCTCTCTATGAAATTTTTCTTTCTTAGTTTGATTTAAATCGCCTCCCTTGACAATTAAAGAAAAATATTTTAAGAAAGGTAATAATAATTTATCTATTTTTTTTATTATTAATTATTTTACTTTAATTAATTACGATTAATATGGACCAAGCTGTTGCATATATATAAATATATAAAAGAAAAATAGGATAATAAAATTACAAATAAATAATGCCAAACACTAATTTATTATAATATATATATATATAAAGAACGTTGATTGATTTATTGAACGAGAGGGAATACCAAAGTTTAGCAGTCCGAGGGAAGAAACTATTAAAGTAGAAGGCTTTACAGCATCTAGTGACCCCTGTAGTGAAAGGGTTGTGATTTTGCTGTTGGACGGGTTTGTCGGGTGTATATACATCGAGGGTCACAAATGCAATGAGTTCATCAGAGCACATTCCATCAAATTACTTTTAAAACAGACACAGGGATGCATCATTATGATGATGGGTTAGGGGTTGGAGCTTGGCTGATAGTTCGGGACTTATTAGATTTGAGACGTTTTTTTGAACCCTGAAAGACTAGTGCTAGATGCACCAGTCCGAATGTAGCAAGAATACTCTATGCATGGGTGCATGGTGGCTTTGTAGAGATATAGGATACTCTTAAGCGTGAGTAATTTTCTAGCATGGTAGAGGGAACCCACCGTTTTTGCAGCAGCCTTGGCAATGTCTTGAATGTATTTGTTTCAATTCATGTTGCTTGTGAATATTAAACCGAGGAATTTGAACGATAAGGTGCGTATAAATAGGAAACTATAAAAGAAAACAAAAAAAACAAAAAAACAATTTTTATTAAGATATCCGATTAGGCATGCTTAAAACCAAGTGGGAAACATGTGTCCGGTTGGCCTGGAAAGAGTTAAGTAGCCTGCGGAAATCCGATGTCACAAGTGGTTGCCAGATGGAAAAAGCTAAATATACAACAGTCAAGTACAATGAGGCTTTTCAAAATTAGGGTTGATAACCATTCCTGAAATAAATTTAGATGTCGCAAGGCTGCGTCACAAAGGACATGGTGTTATGGGATAAGGAGAAAGTAGCAACTCTAATAGAAGTTCGTGATAGTGGATTAAACAGAGCTGAGATGGAAACAATAACAAACTACCAAAGTCTTATGTACGACATGAAAAGAAATTGGAATCTTAGGAAGATCATCATCATTCTCGTAATCATAGGGGCAACTGGACACATGAGAAGGAATTTCATAAAACTACCGAGCAAATATACCCGGTGAACCAAGTGCAAGAGAGATTCAAACAATTGCAATTAAAGTGACGGTTAGAGTGTTAAAACATCTCTCGGTTTGGAATGTACGAGATAGCGAGTGAAATCTTTGGCATCCGGTAGAATGCTCCATCCCCACCTTGAACAAAATAATAAGAAAAATAATGAAAATAAAACATGGTGTTACCTTGGATTCGTGGTTCCCAACCACCGTGCCATGGCACATTAGTGTGTCGTGGAATGATTACTGGTGTGTTGCAAAGAGTTTATAGTTGTATTAGGCGGAAAAAGGTTGTTATATCGTCATAAGTGGAATTGTTTTTATTAATAAATATAAATTCTATTATATGAAAATGTGCACGTGAGTTCTTTCCTCATAGGTTCCGAAACGGCTGAGCCTATCTTTTGCAAATTTCACAAAAAGCTAATTTATATGTCTGGCGGTGTTCTTAGATATGTTTTGTACAGAAATTCATCGATAAGTAGCAAAAATCAGGAAAAATCCGATCTTAAAAATAGTCTATCTCTCTTATAGATAAAAAGAATAATTTTTACATGGGAATATTTTATTACGTTACACCCGCAAAAGGAAATAATAAAATCTCAGCAAATCATTTCTTCTTAAAAATAAAACAAACAAAATAAAAAAAAAACAGATTTATCATCATCTGGAGGTATAGCTTGGTGGTAGAGCATTCAACTACAGATCGAATGATCCCCTGTTCAAGCCCAGTTGCACCTCACCATTTTATTTATATTTTTTTCTTATTAATGAGTTCAATTTATGATGAAAGAATAGGTACCATTTAAAATCGCTGCAAATCACTTCTCCATTTGCATATTTTAAAACTAAACATAAATCAGCAGTGACTTTTCCAAGTTATTCATCGTCAAGTCGAAATATCAGCTGACGTGATATTATAAACAAACACAGACGAAATTTGATGAACGACATTATTGTTTAATTTATTTATTGCAGACTATTATCCTCATCTTTCTTAGTTGTTTTTCACGACGCTTCGGCCAACTATTCTTTTGGCCTTCGTCAGGTGATAACCGCGACGAGATAGGAACTCCGAATCTCCTAACTGCATTCTCAGCAATTACTGCCATCCATAGTTGTCGTCTCACCACGTTTTGGTCAAGTACGCGTCTGGCCGGCTTTAGGTAGGATTGAAACTGCTATCTTCAGACAATTCTCACCTGGAACCGTAGAGATTCAACGTCTCTATCCACTATGCCACGGGCCCTGAAGAAGATTCAGAGTTCCTATCCCATCGCGGTTACCACCCAACGAAGGCCAGAGGAATAGTTAGCCGAAATGTCATGAAACAACAACTAAGAAAGACGAGAATAATAGTCCGCAATAAAATAAATTAATATAAATAATACTCATCTCAATAATGAATTCCAATTAAATAATAGAAATTATCGTTATTATTTGTTTATTTAAAAAAATTATTTATTTATTTATTTTGAAAATTAACCCCCCCCCACCTCCCCCGGGCCAAATTATTCCTCGTAATATATAATATTCAATAGAGGATTGATTCTATAATAATACATACCCAATCTGCATAAATTAAAATATCATGTTTAGATAAGAGAAAAATCCAGGTTGTCCTCGACGGTCGTACATCTAAACAATATGATATAAATGTGGGAGTGCCCCAGGGGTCTATCCTTGGGCCTCTACTGTTCCTGATATTCATAAATGACCTCCCCGACAAAATTGCCTCTGAGATGGGTATATATGCTGATGACACCACACTCTATAACAGGCACGACAGGAAAACAAATGAACATATATCTAAAGAAATGGCAGAAACACTAGAGGATGACCTCCAATCAGTAGTGGAATGGGGACAAAAATGGATGGTCACGTTCAATGCCGCCAAGACTAAACTAATTTCATTCAATAATTACAAGAAACCTTCTCTACCACCTATAGCAATGGCCAACGACTCTTTATCTGAGAGTATGTCTTTCAAGCTCCTTGGCCTAACGTTCACAGGAAACATGAGTTAGAACAATTACATCGAGGGCATTGCCAGGGCTGCTGCAACGAAAGTGGGCTCTCTCTACCGTGCTAGAAAACTACTAACACCTGAAAGTATCCTCTACCTCTATAAGGCAACCATTCGCCCATTTATGGAGTATTGCTGTCATATTTGGGCTGGAGCATCGGCTACTAGTCTCTTGCTCCTTGACAAGGTTCAAAAGAGAGTCGCAAATCTGATAGGCCCTGAACTGGCATCTAAGCTTCAGCCTCTGTCCCATCGACGAAACGTTGCATCCCTCTGCCTGTTCTACAAGTATTATAATGGTGAATGCTCTGATGAACTGCAAGCACTTGTGCCCCCCACGACGTGAACACCCTCGACAGACCCGACAAGCTGCAAAATCCCACCCCCACACTGTAGAGGTCTCTAGATGTAAAAGATCTTGCTACTCCAGTAGTTTCTTCCCCAGAACCGCTAGACTTTGGAATTCCATTCCAGGTCCCTGCTTCCCTAACTGTACTGACATGCATAAGTTCAAGTGCAACGTGAACCAACATCTGCTGCCCAAATCCCTACATAGTACCCCAGTAGTTGTTGCCCCTGATTGTAGCTCCCTACACCAAAGTGGCAATGTGCCTTGTTTGGGGTGAAAATGTAATTAAAAAAAAAAAAAGAAAAAAAAAAGCGTATTGTACGATCAAGCAACGTCGGGCGTCCAACTAGTAAATACCAACTCACACATTATTACTAACGTGATGATGATGCTTAATAACTCACACATTATTACCAACATGATGATGATGCTTAATAACTCCCACATTATTACCAACGTGATGGCGATGCTTAGGCGATAAAACGAGAAAATAAAATGTTGCATAAATCGTTTGCTTAAATTGTAAGATATTTTAAATTTTCCATGACAATAAAAACTGGCAAGCGTCGTTATGCTTTGTATCATTTATAATGTTTAAGATATTAACAGATTATTTGTAGGTATTTCTTGTTTAATACTAGCCTGGGTACCCGGCGTTGCCCGAGTGTTTGAATGTGTGTGTTGAGCAAAAAAAAAAAAAAAAAATGGTAGTAAGCAAGCAGGCTCGAACCCATACCGTGAAGGAAGAAAAGAATGTGAAAAGAAAAACGTGACGTCTTTGCTGTTGAGCCCATTGCAAAACTAAAAGTGACGAACGTCAAAATTAAGGCTAGGCAATCGAAAAGAATGGATGACTTTCGAAAATGTCTGCAAAAAAAGCGACCCCTCCTTGTAGAAAACTGCCCTGTTCAGGGTAAAGGAATTAATATTTTTGGCCAATTTTTCAATATTTGTCGTCCGAAAGTTCGAGGTTTTAAATGATACCAGTTTCGTCGCGTTCCGATTTAATAAAACATGTTAAAAAACACTTTGAAAAAGAGTTAAAAACATATTTAATCTGAAAAGGAAACACTTGATAAGTGGATAGTCCTTAATCCGCGGAGTTTCGAAGAAATACTTTCCTTCTCATCAGAGGGTAGGAATTAGCAAAATGCGGGATCGGATTTTGCATGCAAAAGTATTTGAGGAAACAACAAGTAAGTCAAAGATCTTACTTGATAACAAAAAGTGGAGCAGAGGGTATATGGTGAAGAAAAAGGTGATTACACGTGAATGGATAGTCTGGTGAAAGGTAAATGATTCAATGACGCTTTAATCACTTTGAAAAAGAGTTAAAAACATATTTAATCTGAAAAGGAAACACTTCATAAGTCGATAGTCCTTAATCCGCGGAGTTTCGAAGAAATACTTTCCTAAATAATCCAATGACGGTATAATCCAAAATATAACTCCAAGAAAGTTAATTGAGTTTCCATTTGCACATTTGAATTAACTTTCTTGGAGTTATATTTTTGGATTATACCGTCATTGGATTATTTAGGAAAGTATTTCTTCGAAACTCCGCGGATTAAGGACTATCCACTTATGAAGTGTTTCCTTTTCAGATTAAATATGTTTTTAACTCTTTTTCAAAGTGATTGTGTTTTTTAACATGTTTTATTAACTGTTTACTCCTATATATATATTCTCTACCCTGCAACCTCTCTCCCACAGAAGAGACGTTGCGAGCCTATCCTTGTTTTATCGTTATTTCCATGGCAGGTGCTCGTCTGAACTCCAATCTCTGGTCCCCCCTCGCCAATCTTTCACGAAAAACACCCGTCTAGCCGAATCCACTGTGAAAATTTTCCCCCACTCTTTATCCGTGCCTAAATCAAAACGTGGATTCCATGAACAAAGCTTCTTTCTTAGAACTGCACGCCTGTGGAACTCTGTTCCGTCTGCCTGCTTCCCACCTGACTACAACTTGGATGTGTTCAAGTCCAACGTTAACAAATTCCTAATGAATTCCCCCTTAAGTAAACACTTCATCAAATCTCCACACTAACGTAATGTACTTGCAATAACCCTTATCCCTGAGTGGCTTCCGGGCCATGATAAGTGGTGACCACTGTGTAAATATATATATATATATATATACAAAGGGACATATATCGATATTATATGTCTCTTAGTATGTATGTATGTTTGTTTGTCTGTCCTTCCACTTTTTCTCGAAAACTACAAGGCTGATCTGGCTGAAAAATTGTTCATAGACGTTCATGATAAGGTGCAGCGAACTAAGTATTATGGTAAGTTAATATTAATAGGGATTAGTAATATGACATTTACATTAGAAGTTTTCTCGGAAACTACTGGACCAATCTAACTGAAATCTTGTAGAGAGAAATAAATGTTATCAAAGGCAAGATACGTTACTTTTCTATCTAACTGGATAAATTTTTCAGTGTTTTTATTTAACGTAAACTGTTTATTCGGACCGAAGAGCGAGTAATGTTGAAGGCTGCCGGCGAACAAGAAAAGATGGCCGCGATGTCTTTGAAGATTCGATATTCACTTCAAAATAAGAAATAAAACGAAATGGTGGAAGAAACCCACTCAATAAAAGTAACATTTTTTTTTTAATCCAGGGGGGGGGTAGCATGCTCTTGTTCTGTCAGCCATAATTGGGTAGAATTCCTAAGCAATTCGCAATTTTATTTTGAATGTCGCCCACACTGAAGATCAAACATTTAACGCCAAGAAGATTTTGACTAGCAACTGAATACTGTCAAGTATTTGATCCACGGGTTTTTGCTTTTCTCCCAAGTTTTTCAGGTTGTTCACACGTAATTGTCTCAAAATAGAATCACATTTTTTTTTCTTGTGGTGGTGGTGTGTGTGTGGGGGGTTACAATAATACCCATTTATTTGTTCTGTCCATGGATGAATCATCGCCTTTTCAGCTTTTATTTATTGTTTTTATTTATTTATTCTTTTCATATTTTTTTTCATAAAATTTGTAATGGCTTTTTTGTTTGTTTGTTTGTTTGTTTATCAGAACGAGGGTCCTTAAAGAAACTACTTGAAAATGTCGTTCAATTTTAACGATTTTTTTTTCTTTGTAGAAGCAAATGAACTTAATAGGCATTTCTACACAATGGATCCATTTAAAAAAAACTTTACACACACACACACACACACACACACACACACACACACACACACACACACACACACAACTATATATGTATGTATATGTATGTATGTGTGTATGTATGTATGCATGTATGTATGTATATGTATATATATGTATATATATATATATATGTATATATATATATATATATATGTATATATATATATATATATATATATATATATGTATATATATATATATGTACAAGTTAGAAAAGCATTTCATCCAAGACATGAAAATTGTTAAACAAAATGTTTTTACTGTAGGCTTTAAAAATAAAGGTACAAGATTCAATTTGAAATTTATTTATCTTCAAAGTGCACTTTTATAAATTTTACAAAGTAAGGTATAAAAATTTAATTTAAATCGAATCAAAAAATTACCTTGGATTTATTTTATGTAATGGTATATTCTGTTGCAATTTTTAAAAAAATCACTGAAAATTTTATATCACCGATTGCTAGATGAAAGATAATGTTTTTAAAGTGCACCAAAATGTACATTACATAAAATAAATCCAAGGTAATTTTTTGATTCAATTTAAATTAAATTTTTATACCTTACTTTGTAAAATTTATAAAAGTGCAAATAAATTTCAAATTGAATCTTGTACCTTTATTTTCAAAGCCTATTGTAGAAACATTTTGTTTAGCAATTTTCATGCCTTGGATGAAATGCTTTTCCAACTTGTATCTTATCTTTTTAAGATTATATTTTAAAACTCTCCTTATCTCTATTTCAGTTTGTATTTCTCCTCACACCACAACTCATTTTTTCAACCCCCTCTTTGTATTATTACAGGTCTGAATATTCTCTTTGTTTCAGTTTGTATTCCTCCGCACACCACAACTCATTTTTGCAACCCCCTCTTTGTAATACAGGTCTGAATAATGAGAAAATCTGAATTTTTTTTAACAAAAACTTTAAAATAACTTTTTTAGGTGAAATTTTTTAAAACTTCTTTCAGAATAGAAAATCTTTAAAATTTAATAAGGAACATATTTCATATTGGTTTCATTAACAAATATTCAGTACATAACGAGAAAAATAGAGATGAAAATTTCAAAAGGATTTTATAACTGGTTACGGTCAATAGTAGTCCTCGCCAGTGAAAATCTTTGTTATTGTTATTCTATTATTATTATTATTTAACACATCTTGTGTCCTGCTCTTTCACGCGAGGACTAATATATATGTATATATAGATGTATGTATGTATATATATATATATATATATATATATATATATATATATATATATATATATATGTATATATATATGTATGTATATGTATATATATGTATATATATATGTATGTGTATACATATATATGTATATATATGTTAATATATATGTATATATATACATATGTATATATATAAGTATATATATATATATATATATATATATATATATATATATATATATATATGTATATATATGATTACTTCATTTAATCACATAAATTAATATATGAACATATAATTTTATGCGTAAATTTTCAATATTTAATTCAACAGGGCTCAATACCTAGGTAGAGCTAGGTAATAAGTTATGAAAATATATACGGCAATTAAGCTCTACAGAATATTCTGCATTTCATTCTCGTGAGAATTCGTCAGGATTATATATATTAAGTTTCATGCCTGTAGACCAAAAACTGACAGAGGAGTTTGGTAGACAAAATTTTTTAAACAAATACGTATACGCATATATAAATATATATAGAAGAGGTTTGTGTTTACTATAACTGTTTGGAGGTGCTTGCTGAGCCTGACGAATTCTCACGAGAATGAAACATGGAATATTCTGTGTAGCTTGATTGCCATATATATTTTCATAACTTACTATATATATATATAATATATATATATATATATATATATATATATATATATATATATATATATATATATATATATATATATATATATATATATCTTCTTGGTAGTACTTCGCAAACGAAAATTCCATGAAGGGGGTTTTCCACGTCAACTGCAGGCATGCTTGTGGCTGACGAGCCCGATGCAGGACAAGCAGGTTTGGCCACAGCGGCTGCAGTCAAAAGCCACGCATATATATATATATATATATATATATATATATATATATATATATATATATATATATATATATATATATATATATATATATAATTATTACAATAATAATTTTTATATATATACATTTAAATATATATACTAGCAGGCCGCCCGGTATTGCCCAGTCATAAGATACGCTTAAATATGATATTTTGATAAATGTAGATTTCATATTTATTATTATACTAGCCTGAGTGCCCCGGCGTTGCCCGGGTGTTTGGAGGTGTGTGTTGAGCAAAACAAAAAAATGTGGTAATAGGTTAGCAGGCTCGAACCCTTGACGTGAAATCTGAAAAGAAAGTGAAAGAAAATCTGACATTTTACTGCTACGTCATGATGCGACCGGAAGTTTGGAACATTAAATTTTAGGTATATAGTCAATCCAACCGATACGATGACTTGCAAAAATGTCTTGCAAAAATCGACCCCTCCTTGTAGAAAACTGCCCAGTTAAGGATGAAGGAATTAATGCTTTTGGCCAAATTTTTTATATTTGTCGTCCGAGACATTGATCTTCAAAATGATACCTGTCTCATGAAAATCCGTCGCCTCTGTCGAAAGTTTTTGCTAGACATACAAACATACATACATACATACATACATATATTTAAACAGATAGGTGAGATTTATATTATAGACTAGCGAGGGGTACCCAGCGTTGCCCGGGTGTTTGGATGTGTGTGGGGGGTGGTGTTAAAAAAAAAGTAAGTATGATGATCGAACCCGAACCGTTGAGGCAAAGTTGTAAATTAAAGTGTGAAAAAAAAAAGTGCGACGTTAACGATTGCCCCACCGCGAGATGCTAACGGAAACACGTTTGAATTTATTTAATTACTTGGATTTGGCAGGTGCCCGTTTTAATGAGTTAATGAAGTCAAGTTTGACTGCGGGATAGTATTCATTTACTGCTGAACGCTCCCCCCCCCCCAGGAAAAAGACTAATCTACATACGGCGAGCGACAAATGTTGAATATTTATCTTCCCGAAATCGAGCAAATTAAATACACAGGCGAGCTTCTTTGTTAACTGTGAGATATTACGATTTATATGTGATATAAAAAGTTTTAAAAAGTTGTGAACTGACCGACCGCTTCTCTGAAAGAAGCCTTTTGTAGACACACAGAAAAAGCGAACACACATACATACATACATTTTCGCTTTTATATTTATAGATTATATTCGACCCAATATATAGTAATGATTTAAAAAGTAAAAAAAAAAAAAATGACTTGTGCGTCACTACCGAGAATCAAAACCAAAACGTTTTACTTACGATTTACTTTTTCCTTTGACATCAATACCTGAGCTATGAAGACATGTTTGCTGCAAGGCTAAAAATGAAAACATGAACCAATATCTATTACGTTACACATGAATATTCGTAATGCTGTCATTCTGGCCAATTTCATTTTTTTAATCTTCACACTTTTGCACCGATTTTCCCTAGCTAACACCCAAAAATAAAGTTTCACCTGGAGTGGAATACTCTATATATTAAATTTCATGCTTGTAGACCAAAAACTGACAGGGGAGTTTGGTAGACTAAATTTTTTAAACAAATATACATACGCATACATAAATATATATAGAAAGAGGTTTGTGTTTACTATAACCTTTTTACGCAAATATTACGAAAAGATAAATCATGTAGAATATCTGCATAAATATAATTACATGTAATAGTTAACTAAAGATGATCATCCCATAAAAAAAACGAAAAAAACTAATAGCAAATTAATTCAAATGAATGTTTAAAAGAATATGCAAATTAGCTAGATCTTTTGCAGATGAATGCAATTCCATGACCCTAATATAACAAAATTGTATTTTCTTTTTAAATAAACTAAAAACAAAACAAAAGGTTTTAATATGAATATAATATGAAAAACAAATTTGTAAAAAGAAAATGAAAAAGAATTAATACTGCTCTCTAGAGACTTGATTCATACAATAATCTCTCTTAGAGCTCAGTCGAGCACCTGTCACGAAAATAGCCATAGAGAGGCTGGCAATGTTTCTTTTATGCAGAGAGGAGAAAATAGAAAGGACATTAGCCACAAAATTTCGAAGCCGGTTTTGTACCCTGTCAAGGCAGGAAAATATGCCCTGAGAAGTTCTTCCCCAGATGTAGTAAGAGTACTCCATCTTAGGAAGTATTTGGCTTTTATACAGGCAGAAGATTGATTGCTATTTACCAACATATTGCATCATAATAAACATCTGGACAAAACTGTCCCACTGACATTGACTAGTTGTATTCTGTATCAGATCTTGAATACAGAATATGTTGATTTATATGAATGAAAACTTTTAATTTTTATTTTATTGCAAGAAATCTTTATGCGTAGAAGATATTTATTTTTTGTGATAGGTGTGCTGCAAAAATTTGAAAAAAAAAAACCCAAAAAAAACCTCAATAATTTGCCACCATATAAAATGGCTGGGAACCACTAATCTAAGTGGAGAGGTAGTAAATAACGCTAAGGGAGGTAATTCAGTGTATAAAATTGACTTGACACATAAACAAGTGAGAAGTATTAATGGCGACTTGGTGCAAAATACCTGGGAATGCCGACGAGGCTAGAGTTCTCCACCTTAAGTGTGTGTGGAGCGGTGCTGACTCTTCAATCCCACTTTCCAACCCTTGTGTCACATTTCTCACCATGGAAGTGAGATAAATACCCTAAAGTTGGAAGAGACAGAGAGAGAAAGGAAAAAAACATATCACTAAGTTGGGAGGAGGGGGATCAGATAGAGAGAAAGAGAGAAAGAGAGAAAGAGAAAAGGTGAAAAAAAGCATCATGAATGAAATAAAAAGCCCTTCGTGGGCCCTGTAGCGCAGTGTATAGAAACGTTGAATTACTATGGTTCCAGGTGAGCATTGTCTGAAGATAGCGGTTTCAATCCTACCCAAAGCTGGCCAGAGGCTTAGTTGGTCAAAACGTGGTGAGAAGACAACAACTATGAAAGGCAGTAATAACTGAGGATAAAGTTAAGAGACTCAGCATTCCTATCCCGTCGTGGTTAACCACCTGATGAAGGCCAGGGGAATAGTTAGTCGAAACGTTAAAAGATGAGGATAATAGTCTGCAATAAATAAATCGATAAATAATACAAAATAATCATCTCAATAAGAATTCCAATTAATTAAATGAAATTAAAAGTTTCCATATTTCAAGTTCATCGATTTTCCTTATTTTATGAGTTGAAAATAAAATTCGTTTGGTGTAGATGTTTTTTTTTTTCTCCTTGTGTATATCCATCCATAGTAGGGCGCTTTTGTTGTATACATCTTCACAGTGAAGCTTCTAAATGAGTCGCCCCTACCAGAAAATTCCAATGGGGCTGCCCATGCACTTTTTGCAGGTCAGAGTACTTATCCATCGGGTCGTTGATTTTTCAATAACATTTTCCAAATCTTGTGCAACATAAATACCCAGTCTTTGATAGGGTATGTCCGTCGGTCGATTCGATTGTTAGGTTAACATTTATTATCACTTGAGTCTCTCTCTCTCTCTCTCTCTCTCTCTCTCTCTCTCTCTCTCTCTCTCATTATCGCTCTTTTTCCTCCTCTCTCCCATATCCCGTCTCTTACTCTCTCTTTTCTCTCTTTATTTTACTCTTTCTTTCTTTTTTCTTTCTTTCCTTTTTCTCTCCCTCACTTTTTTTTTCATACCTTTTCTCTTTCTCTCTCTTTCTTACTATCTCTTTTTCTCTCTCGCTTTCTTTCAACTCTATCTTCCTGTCTCTTTTTCTTTCTTTCTTTTTTCCTCCTCCTTCTCTACATCTTTCTTTTTCTCTTTATATCTCATATTTATATTAAGGATTTAAAAAAAACAAAAAAACTTCAAAATCCATGAGTCAGTCCCAATATTCAGTGATATTATCACAGTTAACACACCCAGGTTTTATATAAAGTGAAGTCGGTTTACTCCACCCCATACTTTTGTGATTAATGTCTTTTTTCTATAAACTATACATAAAAAAATTGTCTCGTCAGTAATTTGCGCGAAGCATTGGTTCGTATTGTTAAAAAAAATAATTTCAATCTATTTCATCGATTTTTATTTAATCCTAATTACGTTTTTTTTTATTAGTTGTATATAAAGGAAGGTGGAGGAATTCTTACGATCACAACCAGAAATCCTAATGTGGTACAATGAGAATCCGTTCTGGGGAGAGATAGAATTTTCCACATTTAAAACAACAACAACAACAACAACAACAACAACAACAACAACAACAACCACCACCACCACTGCATTCACCCCATGGGGTTGAACAGGCTTCCTCCAAAGGTTGAAGTGTCAAGGGAATATTACATTTGCAAACGGTCCCTAGTTGCATGTATATCCCAGTCAGGGGAGATGACAATGTTAGGTTTTTTATAATTCTTGCAGAGAGGTGTCAACATCTTCCTACATACAGCACCTGGTATTCCCAAATGGTCATCCATCTGGTACTGACCAGTTCGGTTTGCATCTGTTCCCCTATCGTCATAGCTATGGTCATTTTTCAATACATGCAGCAACAGATGAGATTCAACGTCTCTATCAACTGCTTTGGGGCCCGTGCCGCAGTTGATAGAGACGTTGAGTCTCTATGGTTCCAGGTGAGAATTGTCTGAAGATAGCGGTTTCAATCCTACCCAAATCCGGCCAGAAGCTTACTTGGCCAAAAACGTGGTGAGACAACAACAACTACGGAAGGCAGTAATTGCAGTGGATGCAGTCAGGAGATTCAGAGTTCCTATCCCGTCGCGGTTACCACCTGACGAAGGCAAGAAGAATAGTTGGCCGAAACGTCGTGAAACAACTAAGAAAAAGACGAGGATAATCGTCTGCAATAAATAAGATGAATAAAAACAAAGAAGTTTTTATAAGGAAATTTTTATTCACATAAATCAACAAATCCTGTATTCAATATCTGGTATAGAATAATAATGGTGAATTTAAGTGGGACCGTTGTGCCTGGTATTTTTTAACTACTGCTGAGCGTTTCATTTTACTTCATTTGAAATTCTCAGAAATTAAGGGCCCCTTTTACTGGGCTAACGCTTGATCTCCATATGAGATACATCGCTATTCGGATATTCCATTAAAGTTCTCCTTTACATCTCAAACTTAGAATTCGTAAAGAAGGGGGGGGGGCATAATTTTCCTCTCCCAAAGTAACCATTTAAATAAGTTATAACATATATATTTTAGTGATGGGACGATTCCAATATTTCTCTTCCCCCCCCCCCGATTCCGATACAATTACCGATTCTGATTCTATTTAAATCTCTAGATATTTAACTATAAAGTTGTTATTCTGTCAGGATTGCAGTAAAAACACGTTAAATGTGCATATATTTTCTCGAAACGTAAAAAAAAAAACTTGTGGAGTTGATTTAGAGTTTTAACCTTTACTGGTAAATTAAAATCAATAAACATTTATTGATTTTATTATCACTATCAGCAGTGGAAGATTTTGTTTCAAACAAAATCAAATTTAAAAAAAAGACAAAGGAATCGTTTTTGGCATCGGAAAATAGGCACATTTTTCTGATTCGGATACCAATTCGGATACCACCGAAAGTTCCAATTTTTCTGATTCCGATATCAATTCGGATACCACCAAAAGTTCCAATTTTTCTGATTCCGATATCAATTCGGATACCACCGAAAGTTCCAATTTTTCTGATTCCGATATCAATTCGGATACCACCGACAGTTCCAATTTTTCTGATTCCGATATCAATTCGGATACCACCGACAGTTCCAATTTTTCTGATTCCGATATCAATTCGGATACCACCAAAAGTTCCAATTTTTCTGATTCCCGATTAATCGTCCCAACACTAATATATTTATTGTGGTTTCTTGGTCTTACTGGATTCCAGGATAAGAATTCATCTAGTCTCGTGGATTATCCATCTTTGTGTTGTTATTTGAGATTATATCATTTGAAGAAGGTACACCATTCCTCATAAAAACCAGTGTGAGTTAGCCATACTGATGAGATGTTATTTGTGCTGTGAATATTATGTGATTTTGAATATTTAGCCAGGATTTACATTCAATGAAAATATCCTCATGCCAAGCTGTCCTGACAAACCCCTGTACAGAGAAACTTTAGTAGGCATTCACGTTCTCCCTTTCTGCTGTAATATGTGGTCGAATATGTTATACCATCCAGTAAACAGTTTAATTCTAAATTTTAAAAGATAATTATACACCATTAAAGCAGACGTCGAATGTAGCTAGGTGACAATGTATTAGATCGGTTTTATACGACCCAGCAATCAATTCACCTTTGAATTTTAAAACTACAAATTCTTTTCAATTGTTTTCACAATTCATACGAATAACGCAAGAGTTAGAATACATTCATTTGGAAGATTATCTATACGTCTACTGCATAAAGTTAAGCTGACTTTCTTTGTCCGACAACTTGTGCATTTAGGAATCGTTTTTGGTATCGAAATCAGGTCTGAATTATCCAGCTCCAATGCCGATTCCCTGATGATGCCTCCGTTCAATATCGAAAGATAAAGGACCCTGAGTAATGGTAGCTGCACATGTAATTGTGAGGCAAGGGTTGCGAAATCCAAACCACACCTCTCCTGAGTCGGCACTGTTTGAGTCCAGTGGCAAGGAGAAGTCCATGACGATTGGAAACAATGCCGAGAAAAGCGTAGAGCACATACAGCACCTGGAAGTCCGAAATAGTCACCCAGCTGGTACTGGCCAGGCCCATCGTTGCTTAACTTTGGTGATCTGGTGATTATGCTGATTCCCAATACTTTGAAAAACTTCTAATATTCCGATTAATCGTCCCATCACTAATAATAAACCATAAAAAATCTTACCAATTAGTATACATGAAACGTTTAGATTCCAGAAATTCAGCGGTGTTAACTTGAGTGGTGTCATCACGATGAAGAAATTCAATGCTTTTATTAAACAAAAAGGGAATTATATGGCTTCTAGCTATTATCTCTTTGCGACACACCAGTAATCATTCTGCGACACATTGCGGTATAGTGGTTGGGAACCACTGGGATAGGGAAATATTTCTTTTGAAATGCAGCCACTACTGCTGTAAGAATCGCTAAGACCCGATCAATTTTCACTTGGCCTAAATAAGAAGAAGGTTCTGCCAAATAAAATGGTCTGCACTTAACGTGGGTGACATTTTTTTTTTAGGCTTTCACCGATTTTCATTTCGTTTAAATTTTTCTCCCATTTTTTTTTTTTTTTCTCTGGCCTCATTTTATTTGTGTTCTTCTTCGCTGCCTTTTCTTAACATTTTATGAACCATTCTTTCGTCTGTTCATAATTCTTTCTTTCTTTCCTTTTTTCCTTTCTTTTTTCTTTTTTTTTCTCTCTTTTTCCTTTTGTTTTTTCTTCTTTCTTTTTCCCTTCTTTTCTATTTCAACAATTTTTTTTTCTTTTTCAAACTTTCTTACTTTATATAATCAACTAAAATAACACCATCCCAATATATGAGGTGCCTTCAATAAGTTTCCAGACTTTTTTTTTA
The DNA here is from genome assembly GCF_053919585.1 of Euprymna scolopes. Classification (NCBI taxonomy): domain Eukaryota; kingdom Metazoa; phylum Mollusca; class Cephalopoda; order Sepiida; family Sepiolidae; genus Euprymna; species Euprymna scolopes. The sequence goes on from NC_136520.1 coordinate 67,927,325, forward strand.
CAGGCATTTAAAATTGTCATAGACTCTTGAAAATTCAGTATGTTATTGTTATACATCTTTTGAGATGCCCGACCAATTTTTTATGATTTCAGATTCAAATGAACAGCTACAGCAGGAATTGGAATACATCCTACTAAAGCCTGATTATCACAAATGGTGAATTTCAAAAATGCAATCTGGATATGAGGACACTTTAGAAGAACGATATGCAATAAAATTCTGCTTTAAACTTGGAAATAAATTCTAGTCTACATTGCACTGTAGAGAATCTACTATTGGTTTTATATAATTATTTTATATAATGACTCAAATGAAAGTTTAAAATAAAAGAAAATCAAGTATCATGGTTCAATTGTGCTCTAAAAAGAAACGTTCATTTCGAACGTGCACCCCTGTTTTCTAAAAGAACCTAGAGTTTACTTTATAGGGCGGGCTTTTCTGCTTGTGTGGTGATAAAACTTCTTAAAGCCACTTGTGATGTTAGATTCTATAAAAGAGTTAACTTTGCTCCAAAGCAGACTTCCTTCTTGAATCAGATTTTTTCGATTGTCGATTTTCGATACTTATCAGATGCATTCCGATACAAAACCTATGTAAGAACACACCCAGACACATCAAGTACCTTTGTGTGAAATTAAAATTTTTTTTCCGTTTTCAAGGAAACGAACACACACACACACACACACAAAGTTCCTCGAAGTAGTTATATAACTACTTCGTTTAGTCACATAAATTAATATACGAAAGTATAAATTCATGCATAAACTTTAAGTATTTACTTCAACAGTGCTCAATACGTATGTAGAGCTAGGTAGTAAGTTATAAAATATATATGGCGATTAAGCTACACAGAATATTCCGCGTTCCATCCATGCTAGGATTCCTCAGCCTTATGCCAACTGAGGAATCCTAGCGTGGATGAAACGCAGAATATTCTGTGTAGCTTAATCGCTATATATACTTTATAACTTACTATATATATATATATATATATATATATATATATATATATATATATATATATATATATATATATATATCCAGTGTGACACATAAACCTTAAAATGTGTCACAAAGTCATCTGCTTCTAATCTAAATTCTTTTTTATATTTTTATCTTGAAACGTGTTGTTTATAAAAAGAAGTTGGCAAACTCTGCCCCAAAAACAGCGATAAGTTTGGTAAATGGTAGCCTTGAAAAAAAAAAATAAATATGCAAATAAAAGATACTAACACAATCAAACGTAATCGGCCAGACATAGTCACCAAAGTCATTTTATTTTATTTTACTTTTGAAATCATTAATATATGTATATTAGGTACAATATAGTCATCAATAGAGAATTCACTCTATAATAATAAATACGAAATTTGTCTAAATTAAAATATATTTAAGCGTATTTTTCGTGCAGCACCGCTGGGCGGTCTGCTAATATATATACACACACACACACACACACACACACACACACACATATATATATATATATATATATATATATATATATATATATATATATACATATATATAAATATATATATACATATATATATATATATATATATATATATATATATAAATTTAAAGGAGATTAGAACAATAGTCTAAAGAGCTGAGTGTATTTTAATGTAACAGTGAAATTACTAGTTTAATTAAAATACAGGAAATAGAAAGTGCTCGTTGTAATTTAGATATATAATAAGGTCGATAGTTAAATGTCCTAGAGCTAATTCAATATTAAGTAATGTGATTTATAATTTAAAATTTAAAAATTTAAAAAATTTTTAAAATTTAAAAATCAAATTTTAATTAAATTAAAAATCAGTTTCATAAGAAGGAACAACAACAAAATCAATTATCTGTACGATCGTTTCGGAAATCCGTGCTTTTTTATGTGGTATTTTTATATGGTATCTTTTAAATTCAATAAAAACCCTCCTAAATTTGCTGATGAGGAGACCTTGCTTACCAAAAAACTATATATAATTATTCTACATAACTTGATGTCTACCACAATAAAAAGCATTGTTTTCCGAAACGATCGAACAGATAATTGATTTTGTTGTTGTTCCTTCTTATGAAACTGATTTTTAATTTAATTAAAATTTGATTTTTAAATTTAAAAATTTTTTTAAATTTTAAATTATAAATCACATTACTTAATATATATATATATATATATATATATATATATATATATATATATATATATTTTTACATGGGGGTCACCACTTATCAAGGCCCGAAGGCCACTCAGGGATAAGGGTTATTGCGTGTACAGTAATCAATGAGATAGTATTGTAGTAATCATTAGTATTGGGGGTTTTGATAGAGTGTCTTACTTAAGAAGGCGGTTTGTCAGGAGTTTGTTTATGTTGGACTTGAAGACGTCCAAGTTGTAGTCAGGTGGGAAACAGGCAAGCGGCAGAGAGTTCCACTGGCATGCAGTTCTAAGAAAGAAGCTTTGCTCATGGAATCTACGTTTGGATTTAGGCACAGATAAAGAGCGGGGAAAATTATTGACAGTAGTTTCAGCCAGACGGGTGTTTCTTGTGAAAGATTGGCGAGGGCGGACGAGGGATTGGAGCTCAGACGAGCACCTGCCATGGAAATAGCGATAAAACAAAGACAGGCTTGCAACGTCTCTTCTGTGGGAGAGAGGTTGCAGGGAAGAGAAAAGGCATCCCCGACTAAACCACGAAGTTTATTTTGTACTCTGTCGAGGCAGGATAGGCTGTTTTTAGCAGCTCCTGCCCAGATGTGGCAGCAGTACTCCATCCTTGGACGTACTTGGCTTTTATAAAGATAGAGAATTGCATATATATATATATTATATGTACTATATAAAAGGTTGTATGTCTGTCTGTTTGTCTGCCCGTCTGTCTGTCTGTCCCCATATTTTCAAACTCTATCTCATCCAAATCTAAAAGTTGCAGTGCGGCGCAAGGGGGCTCAAATGATTGGATTATCTATGGACCGTCTTTTATGGGTCTTTAGCCAGTTAAAATGGTTTTTATAGGGGTCAAAAATGGGGTCAAAATTGAAAAAAAACGTTATCCATTTTGTACATTCATCTTAGTTTATTTTTCATTTTTAATTTTTAATCTGTTCATATGCGTGTCACGTTGATACAGTAGTAACGTAATCAGTTTGGAATATTATAGTTCCGGTTTCGATTCTAGCTGATGGCACCCAAATACTTTTTTTTTTTTTTTACTTTTGAAATCACGACTCTATAATAATATATATGAAATCTAGACAAATTAAAATATCATATTTAAGCATATTTTATGCCCCCCGCTAGTATATATATATATATATATATATATATATATATATATATATATATATATATATATATAAATAAACTGGGTATTGTTTGTGGGAAAGAATTGTAAGAGCATAATATTTAATTAAAAAAAAAAAGAAAAAATCGGTACTGCCGGTTTCAAATCCTATATATAGTTTATGGTCCAGAAATGTTCGACTCTCTTCAACCTCTGTTGTATAGCTTTTATTCCGGCAATAAATAAATATATATATATATATATATGTGATGGACCCTCTTGTTGATTTCGACATACGAAGTGCCTTAAATAAGTTTTCAGACCATTTTCGTATTAGCATTTTTATTTAAAAAATTTTTTTTTTTTATTACATTTTCACTCCAAACAAGGCACATTGCCACTTTGATGTAGGGGGCTACTATTAGGGACACAGGCTACAGGGGTACTAGGTGGGGAGTTGGGCAGCAAGATGTCGGTTCACGTTACACTTGAACTTCTGCATGTCAGTACAGTTGAGGAAGCAGGAACCTGGCAGGGAGTTCCAAAGTCTAGCGGTTCTGGGAAAGAAACTACTGGAGTAGAAGGCTCTCTTACATTTAGGGATCTCTACTGTGAAGGGGTGGGATTGTACTGCTTGTCGGGTTTGTCGGTGGTATTTACGTAGAGAGGGTGCAAGTGCTTGCAGCTCGTTGGAACATACACCATTAAAGTACTTGTAGGACAAGCAGAGGGGTGCTACATTGCATCGATGGGACAGAGGCTGAAGCTTGGATGATAGTTCAGGACCTATCAGGTTGGCGAATCTCTTTTGAACCTTGTCTAGGAGTGAGAGACTAGTAGCAGATGCACCAGCCCAAATATGACAACAATAGTCCAAATATGAGAGAATGGTGGCCTTATAGAGGTACAGGATACTTTCAGGGGTCAGCAGCTTTCTAGCACAATAGAGAGAACCTACCTTTTTCGCAGCGGTCCTGGCAATGCTCTCAATGTAATTTTTCCAACTCATGTTTCCTGTGAACGTTAGGCCGAGGAGTTTAAAAGATGTGTTTTCAGATAAAGAGTCTTTGGCCATTGCTATTGGTGGTAGAGAAGATTTCTTGTAGTTATTGAAGGAAACAAGTTTAGTCTTGGCAGCATTGAATGTGACCATCCATTTTTGTTCCCATTCCATTGGAGATCATTCTCTTGTTTTTCTGCCATTTCTTTAGATATGTGTTCATTTGTTTTCCTGTTGTGTCTGTTATAGAGCGTGGTGTCATCAGCATTTTATTGATAGCACTCATATAAAACTTTAGTCCTCTTCAAAGTAATCTCCTCTGGCTGCAATGCACTTGTACTGTTTCAACAACTGGAAGGCCCCATGAAAATTCTTTTGTGTAAGCATATCAATGATTCTCGCCACAACCTCTTTCATCTACTCAATTGTCTTATAATGACAGTTTCTAAGGTTTTCTTTGAGCTTAGGGAATAACGAAAAATCACAGGGAGCAAGATCTGGCCTATAGGGAGGGTGAGGAACAGTCTTGATGCCTATTTTGGTCAAATAGTCTGTGACAAAGATGGCGTTGTGAATTAGTGCATTGTCTCGGTGGAAATGCCACTGACCTGATTTGAAGAGTGCCGGCCTCTTCCAATGGAATCCCTTCCTGAAGTCCCTTAAAACCTCAACATAGTATTTCATTGTTGACTGTCTGTCCGATGGGAACTCAAAGCATATAAGTCATGCCCATCTGGTAAAAAATGGGATCATCATAAGTTTCTGGGTGGATTTGCTTTGTCTGGCCTACTTTGGTCTGGGAAACCCAGCATGCTTCCACTGGGAACTCTGTCTTTAGATCTCTGGGTCATAGCAGCAGATCCAGCTTCCATCGCAGGTTACCAGAACATCAAGAACTGTGGAATCTGAATTGCTCAGCTCGACCATTTCTCTGCTGTCATGACATCTTTCTTTCTGATCTCCTCTGAGCACCCTCAGGACAAACGTCATGCAAACCTCCAGCATCTTCAGTTCCTCGAAAATAATTGTGTGTACAGTTCCCACACTGACATCAAACTGTGCACTTATTGTCTCTATAGACATACAGCATTCCTTATCCATGAAATTCTTTATTTGGCCAATCAACTCTGGTGTTCTGACTTCCTTATTCCTCCTACACCTCTTATCCCTCACAGACTCCCTGCCTTCCTTAAATCTCTTATGCCACTCAAAAACTGATGCTTGATTCATGCAAGATGGTCCAAAAACAATCTGAAGCATTCCATACGTTTCTGTGACTTTTTTTCCAAGTTTAAAACAGAATTTTTGTATATAGTTCTTCCAATGTGTCCTCACATCCAGGTTGCATTTTTGAAATTCACCAGCTGTGAAAATCAGGCTTTAGTAGGGTGTATTCCAATTCGTTATAGCCTTTCATTTGAACCTGAAATCATAAAAATCGGTCAATCATCTCATAAGATATATAGTGATAACATACTGAATTTTCAAAGGTCTGCAACAATTTTAAAAACCTGTACAAAATAGTCTGGAAACTTATGTCAATTTTTGGTCCACAGACTTGAAACTTGACAGATAGGGAATTCGGACCCGTGGAAAAAGTTTGATTTGATAAAAGGAGCTGCTTAGGTGTCAAAATCGATTAAATTGAAACTTGAAGAGCGTAGTTTGACTTAAAAGTATTGACTTCTGTACACATGCACAAATATACATTTATAGATTAATATCAGTTTATTTTTGAGTTTTGAAATCTATTTGTTGGTGGCTCAGATGGTAATGAATACGACTGGAGAGTTATAAGTTTTGATTTCGATTCTAGCTGGTAGATAAAAAATCCAGACTTCCACCAGACTATTCATGTGTAATCACCTTTTTCTTCACCATATTCCCTCTGCTTCACTTTTTTTGTTTTCAAGTAAGATCTTTGACTTACTTGTTGTTTCATCAAATACTTCTGCATGCAAAATCCGATCCCGCATTTTGCTAATTCCTACCCTCTGATGAGAAGGAAAGTATTTCTTCGAAACTCCGCGGATTAAGGACTATCCATTTATCTAGTGTTTCCTTTTCAGATTAAATATGTTTTTAACTCATTTCAAAGTGTTTTTTAACATATTTTATTAAGTGTTTGCTCGTATTATAAGCTCTATTTCCTATTTGGTTTTATCGAGCTTTTACATCTGGCTGAGATAATTTTATAAATATTAATTCTTTAATATTTATAATATACTTTAATTTTACCATCTTCGATCATTTTGGTAAATTTGATTGTAATTTTTATTTTATATATATATATATATATATATATATATATATATATATATATATATATATATATATATATATATATATAGTCGTCTTTGACCCACCTACGAAAAGGATATTTTTTTAATTGAAACTGAGATTTCTGCTTTTTGTTTTTTTTTTATTTCAGAATAATTTTAACTCTGAAAAGAATATATCTTTATTAGAATATATATATATACTTTCTATCTATTAACTGTTCTTCAATTTTTTTTTTTTTTTTTTTTTTTTTGATATTCTCTACTTTGGATTTCAATTTACTTCATCGGAGTTACCTGTCTTGGATTTGCATCTGGACATTACCAAATATGAAATTCAACCTGAATCTCCATTGACTTTACCTACCTATTCGATATTCCAGAACTGTTTGTTACTATAGTAACTCCCATTTATTATGCAATTTCAAAATTAATTTTTTTTTATGCAAAAATGTCAGTATTCATATTTTTCAGTTCCATGTTATGCTTGAAATAACATTTCATCATTATATTGTGCTATTATCTTTCCTCTGATGAGAAGAAGGCATTCTTTGAAACCCCATGGATTAATGATTTCATAATTGTTAATTTATTATTCTTTGTTGGATGATAAAATTTCTTTCTTTTCCGTATAAGCTGATTTTTCAAATTTCCTTATATATATATATATATATATATATATATATATATATATATATATATATATATATATATATATATATATACTAGCAAAAGTACCTGTCGTTGACTGGATTCAAAAACAGCGTACAGAAAATGGACTCTGATTTATGAAAGTATGATAGATTATGAAAAGGAAGGGTTGTAAATTTGGGTCGAATTTGGGGGTATCAAAACCAAAGCAAAATATGATGAAAGTAAAAATAAAATATATAAGCCCCATCATTTATTATATTATACCTGTTCACACTGAAACACTTATCACAATATTCTGTGGATCTATATTAAAAAAAACCTTGTTAAACTTTGTGGCATATTTCTATTCTATGGAGGTCAGGTGCGAACGAATTTTATTATACCATATTTCTTCAAACTGAAACATAATTATCAAAGTATACTTACGCAGATAGATATGAAAAGTCTTTATTAAAGTTTATGCCTGTTTCCATTCTATGGAGACCAGGCGCGAACGCAGACCCCATAAATTTATTATACCATCCCTATTTAAGTTAAAACATACTTATCAAAATATTCTTATGTACATCTATATCAAAAACACTTGCAAACGTTTTTTTTTTAATATTTTAATTTTTTATTTCCATACTTTGTGGACCAGGCGTGAACGCAGACTCCACAATTTTAATGAACCACCGTTCTGCCAGATCAAACATACCCATTCCTGTGTCTCAATGCATCTTCTATCATTATACGTAATCATTTTTTAAAATAGTCAACCATATAGGAGCCTATTCGTGACCACACACACACACACACACACACACACACACACACACACACACACACACACACACACACACACACACACACACATTCAGCTTTATATTATATATATATATATATATATATATTTAATGAAATCAAAGGGATGTAGTGTTTACCTGATATACGCAATGGTAAACTTCAAACTAATATAAATAACAATATTTATAATTTAATCCCAAACCGAATTAAAACAGCTCAATACACAATAGAGAGTAGAGCTTATTATAAGAGAAAGAAAGTTAAAACTGTAAGTTGAACTTTACAATCAAAATTTATTGTTCGACTGAATACTCCAAAAATAATTTACAAAGTCTTTATTCTGAGGAGTTTGAAAGAATGCTATTCTTGTTATTCTTCTCGTCAGAGGCATAAAGAAATCAGCAAATTATATATATTGCTACAAATTACTGATTTCTTTATGTCCTCTGATGAGAAGAATAACAACAATAGCATTCTTTGAAATTCCGCGGAATTAGGACTTTGTAAATTGTTTTTTTGGAGTATTCAGTCGGACAATAAATTTTGATTGTAAAGTTTAACTTGCAGTTTTAATTTTCTTTCTTTTATATATATATATAATTGAACAAATTTCTACCTTTTTTAAGGAATTTTTATTGTTCATACATTACAGCTGTTTTGCATTAGTTAAGAAAAATTTGATGAGTTAATTTGCTGATTATGCATTTCTTTAAGCCCCATAAGCGTTGAATTATATCCATATGGCAGTCCTTCACCTGTTCGGTCTTTGTTAATGATGTTAAGTTTCGGAATTACTTCCAAACAACTTTTTGGAACCAGTAATTATAAACAATAGATAATATATATAAGTAATAAGTAAAAAAAACATTAATATATGCAAGTAATAAGTACAGAGATAGATATACATTAATATATAGTAATAATTAGTAATAAATGGTGATATTTACAACTAGAAATAAAAGTGGGTTTAAGGACCCATGGCGCAGTGGTTAGAGCACTGGGAAAGATCAACTGTAAAAGTGATATTCTCCTGAAGGCTGAAGGTTCAATCCAATGTAGGTGACCAAAATATACATTTGCGAATTACTTAGGACCTCTATCCAGTCATGGCTGATGGAACAAGAGCACGCTACTCCCCATGGAGTAAATATTCTGTCCAAATCCTCGAGTTCGACAAAATACACCTGGAGAAGGTCGGAGGTTACATCGACCGAAAGCGTTGTGAAAATCACACTCAAGATGAGAACAGTAGTCCGATGAATACTAATACAAATTACCAATCCTCATCTCAAAAATTCAGAAGCGTCAAACTTTTTTTTTTACTAAAGAAATCATGGTTTAGTAAAAAAAAAAAAATGAATTAAATAAGTCAGTTATAGCATCTGAAATCATACATGTGAACGGGTTAATGAAATGTTGATATTTTTGAAAAATACCACATAGACAACCAACTTGTAACATTAATTTGTTTATTGCGGACGGTTATCCTCATTTTTTTTTAGTTATTGTTTCATGACGTTTCAGCCAACTATTCCTCTGGCCTTCGTCAGGTGGTAACCGTGACAGGATAGGAACTCCGAATTTCCTAACCGCATCCTCAGCAATTACTGCCATCCATAGTTGTCGTCGTCTCACCACGTTTTTAGCCAAGTAAACCTCTGGCCGGCTTTGGGTAGGATTGAAACCGCTATCTTCAGACAATGCTCACCTGGAACTGTAGAGATTCAACGTCTCTATTCACTGTGCCACGGGCCCCGAAGTGCGATTAAATGTGACGAGACAACAACAACTATGGATGGCAGTAATTGCTGATAATGCAGTTAGGAGATTAGGAGTTCCTCTCCCATCACGGTTACCACCTGACGAAGACCAGAGGAATAGTTAGCCGAAACGTTGTGAAACAACAACTAAGAAAGATGAGAATAATAGCTAGCAATATTAATAAATTGATAAATAATACTCATCTCAATAATGAATTCCAATTTCGATTTTTTTTTAATTTCACACAAATGTATTTTGTGTGCCTGGGAGTGTTCTTAGATAGGTTTTGTAGCAAAATGCCTCTGATAGGCGTCGAAAATGAATAATCCAAAAAAATTGATTAAAGGAGGTTAACACTTTGATACAGCCTAACATCAACATGCATTTGAGAAGTTTTATCACCGCACAAGCAGAAAGGCCCGGCGTATAAAATCAATAGTAGGTTATTTGATAAGATAGGCGTGTTCGAAATGAATGTTTCTGTTAAGAACATGACTGACCCATGAAACTTAGCTTTTGCATTTTAAACTTTAATTCAAATCATTATATATATATATATATAAAATAATTTTATAAAATCAACAGTAGGTTCTCTACAGTGCAACGTAGACTACAATGTATTGTGAACCAAGTCACTGTGAGGAGGCATGTGAAGCTTTCTAGCGGTGCACCACGGTGGGTTCTTGACTTGAGAAATCAATCAATCCGTTTGATTGGAGAAAATTGGGTGATTTCACCGATTTCGATGCCTATAAAAATATTGTGAGGGTGGGACACTTGTTGATCCTCATGCAATCCCGGACAACGTCTTCCTGCTAGTGTTTAAGCAAAAATAAAAGAGGAAGACGTAGGCGGAGGAGGTGTGTTATGTGAAATGTCAAATAAACGACAAAACTCGGTCAATTAATGAAAAT